>NC_050177.1:13674762-13724762 GCF_008315115.2 Sander lucioperca
TAGGCTACTCTAGCCAACAATGGATTGTCGAGCTCAGTTTATGTTACAGCAGACTATTTTGTTAAAGGTCCCATGGCATGAAAATTTCACTTCATGAGGATTTTTAACATTAAGTTGGTCAAGGCTAAACCCCCACTCTCCACCTTGCCCCCCCCTCTCTCCTCCTCAATCGCTACAGACACAGAAATGGCACATACTAAGGAAAGATCATTGTGGGACGGGTTCTAGTGGCTGTAATTCTGCACCAAGGCTGAATTTCGGGAAAGAGACTCCAGATACAGTATTGGGGGACCACTAAGGCCTATATAAACGAGACTTCAGATACAGTATTAAGGGACCACTAAGGTCTATATAAACGAGACTTCAGATACAGTATTAGGGGACCACTAAGGTCTATATAAAAGAGACTTCAGATACAGTATTAGAGGACCACTAAGGTCTATATAAAAGAGACTTCAGATACAGTATTAAGGGACCACTAAGGTCTATATAAAAGAGACTTCAGATACAGTATTAGAGGACCACTAAGGTCTATATAAAAGAGACTTCAGATACAGTATTAGGGGACCACTAAGGTCTATATAAAGAGACTTCAGATACAGTATTAGGGGACCACTAAGGCCTATATAAAAGAGACTTCAGATACAGTATTAGGGGACCACTGAGGCCTATATAAAAGAGACTTCAGATACAGTATTAGGGGACCACTAAGGTCTATATAAAAGAGACTCCAGATACAGTATTAGGGGACCACTAAGGCCTATATAAAAGAGACTTCAGATACAGTATTAGGGGACCACTAAGGCCTATATAAAAGAGACTTCAGATACAGTATTAGGGGACCACTAAGGCCTATATAAAAGAGACTTCAGATACAGTATTAGGGGACCACTAAGGCCTATATAAAAGAGACTTCAGATACAGTATTAGGGGACCACTAAGGCCTATATAAAAGAGACTTCAGATACAGTATTAGGGGACCACTAAGGCCTATATAAAAGAGACTTCAGATACAGTATTAGGGGACCACTAAGGCCTATATAAAAGAGACTTCAGATACAGTATTAGGGGACCACTAAGGTCTATATAAAAGCATCCAAAGAGTACCATGAGCACCACCTTTTAAATCTTGTTTTTACTCGATAATAAATTACAACACATAGGAAATATAAAAACAACATCTAATTTAGGCTGTTTATAAGGTAAACTTTATTTTCGGTTATGGGTATTATTTCGTTCCACTGGCTCAAAAATACTGCTTTATCTTAAAACAATATAAGATATAATATATATAATAATATAATATAAAAAATAAATACAGTGGACCAGCCTCCTCTGATACATAACTGTGTGGATGTGGCTTGTTTGTGTGAAGGCTCTGAATTTTGACAGATTCACAGACAAAAAGTAGAAGTATTCATCAAAGAGTTTACTTTGTTGGCAGGCATAACACAGACACCAAAATGTTAAGACAGGCAGGATTTGCAGGCAGGCAAAGTCAAAAGAAAAGGTTAACAATGCTACGACAAGGAGACATAATAGACTAGGCTGCTGTGCAAGTGTACAGTCTTAACTCTAAAGTCTTTGGATTTGGTAATGAGGATCATGACTGCAGGCAGGTGTTAGGTGACAGGCAAAGGTAGGAAAACAATGAGGACACCTGCTGGGCAGAAGTTGAGGGGCAGGGTCTGAAATGGCGGCAGATGTGAGAAACATAAACGAGATTTCACCATTTGATTTATTTCTGAATCAAATGGTGATAACTGTGTAGAAGAATTGACAAAAAGCTTTTCATAAAAATGTCTTCATTTATAGACCAAGTACAGTAATGGCTAAATTATGTTGCCTCTAAAGGCCGAGACACACTAACCAGGCGGCCGACCGGCAGAAAGGCAGTTGGACTGATCAGTCGGCTCCCGTCAGTCCAAAAAGTGCCTCGTAACACACCGAAGTGAAGCTGTTATGGAGATATAATATGTAATAATAATATAAATACGTTAATAATGTACCTTAATGACAAACACTCTTTTGGGTGGTGATGGCGCAGTGGATATGACACATGCCTTTGGTGTTGGAGATCTGGGTTCAATTCCCACTGAGATACATCAACCAATGTGTCCCTGAGCAAGACACTTAACCCATAGTTGCTCCAGTGGTATGCGACCTCTGACATACAGTGTATATAGCAATTGTAAGTCGCTTTGGATAAAAGCGTCAGCTAAATGACATGTAATGTAATGTAATGTCAATAAAGTCAGAACTGAACTACATTCAGAAACAGCATCTCTGAGCTTGTGAGTGACATCATGGCGCCCTCTGGTGGACATCAGCAGGAACTACAAGCAGAGCACCACCAAACATATTCACACATTAAAACATGTTTACAGATTTTATTAGCTTAATTTCTATGTTTTTATCTTACACACTCACCACAGTTTTTTTCTATTTAATTTAGTATATATTTGTAAAAATGACAGATACCCCCATTTAGTGTATGTGTTATGTGAGTACAAAGGCGCCATTGGTACAGTGAATATAAACTTTCCTCTGAAGAACAGCCGACGGAAATATTATTTGGAGATAACGTTACTATTATTGTGATTTAGTATTATATTAAGTATTGTATATTGTTCTAACTAGTGCAGTTAGCCGTCTGAATGAATGTTGGAGTACACCAACCAGCCAACGGTCTCATTGTTTTTAAATGAATTCAGGACAAACATCTTTAAACACCCTGGAGTCTGTGTGTACTCTCAACACACTCTGTTATAATCAAAACATACTTTAGATTTAAAAAAAACTCTATTTGTTATTACATGTTAAATGTCAGAAGTTCCATTTATTATTTCCTATATTTGGTAATGCTGCGCCTCTCTGGCCACTTCCTCTTGTTCAGTGGCGGTTCTAGACCATTTCAAATGGAGGGGCCAGGCTGGGGTCACATGCGATTTCAGGGAAACCAAATATATTAATCAAACCCCCATAGGTTTGTTTCTACAAAAGACTACTGATAAACATATAATGATAAACACAAGAATACTCAATCAATGTTAACCTACAACAAATTCCGTTTTGTTTCAGAGAAAGTTAAACTTAATGAAAGTGTGTTTGAAGTCATTTTTAAAGGCAGTAAAAAAAGTTTATGTTTATTGTCTTTGTGTGTGTGTGTGTGTGTGTGTGTGTGTGTGTGTGTGTGTGTGTGTGTAACCATCATTCTGTTGTAGAAAATTATGTTTTTACTTTTACAAATATGGGACGTCCTTGGGAGGGGCATGACACTAGTGCACGACCGCATAAGGTAACGCACGTCCGTATTGATAACAAGAAGTGTGCGTACCCGTGTGCGCCGCAAGGTGTTATGAACCAGAATTTTGTTTTTGCGTAAGAAAATTCTGACTTTTTGGCACACAAAGTCTTTCAGAATAGAATCTACGCTTAGTTTTATAAATGAGGCCCCAAGATAAAATGACATATTTACTTCCCGTGGTCAATCAATGAAAAGCACTATTAACCTCCATAGACGTGTGGAAAGTCCCTCGTGTTGCATTCACGGGACAAAGGAAGAACAAACACACACTGACAACAACAAATCCGAACCTTTCTCTAAGATGGCCTCTAGTTATTTCCTTTCTCCTGCTGTCAGAAACAAACCGTCGTCTTCACCAGCGTAAAGTCAGACACAACAGGACTCTACTGTTTCCTCTGGGACCTTTCAGAATAAAATGTAGTGACCTAAATGCCTCTGTTACTGTTGTAGTGATGTGTGGAGGAGGATGCACAGGACAGAAATGTGAGATTGATTGTCATAATGGAGTCTTGTCTCCATTAGAGGACAGAAAGATGACATTAGTCCTGGAGTCTTTCCAATGTTCCTGTTCTCCCAGAAAGATAATGAATGACAGAGCAGGATGAGCAGAGAGCAGAAATCATTCAGTGAAGAGCTTCAGACTTTATTTTCTGCTTGATAGCTTCTAGTTTATCCAGCAGCTTCTGTTTCTGGAGATTAAAAAGTGGTCTTCCTCTCTTTCTAACAGGACCCATCAGAGACCAGACCCTGCTGAACTTGAACCTGAACCCAGCTGTGTGTCCATGAAGAGTAACCGGTCCATGGAGCCACCGCTACTTTAAAAAAAGACCTGTTACGGATAGGTGAATAGAAATGGAGGAGAGAGGATTGATGGAGAGACTTGAATGGCAGAAGGAGCGAATTGCAATGGAAAGGGAAATTGAAATGTTAAGAAGAAGATTGAGGTGAGTTGTGAACATCCAGCAAACTGGAACGAGTTTCATTGGATGGAACTACGTCCCGTCTGGGTTGTTTTGTGTCAGTCTCATGCACACTCCTTCAAATAAAGTGTTTTTTTGTAATTTTGTGGAAAGAAATTATTGTAGTTGATGACAAAATGACGAAATAATTTCCTGTCTCACTCAAAATATATTTTTGTTTAGACAACATTTAGAAATATTATGTTTAGATTTTTTTTTATTCTGATTTCAAAAGATATTTTTATTGAGTTTTGGACAGAAAGTAAAGCATTATTGGCATTTAATTGTTAATAATTAGGCCTACAGACATATTCATATTAATATTATATTTTATTCAGGGAGACTTTAACTGAACATGTGACCCTCAATAAATGTGTTTTTCTATCAGGACCCAGCAGAGACCAGAGTCTCCTGAACCTGAACCTGAACCTGGACCTGAACCTGAACCTGGACCTGGACCTGAACCTGAACCTGGACCTGAACCTGAACCTGGACCTGGACCTGAACCTGAACCTGAACCTGAACCTGAACCTGAACCCAGCTGTGTGTCCTTTAAGAGCGACTGGTCATATCAAGGCCTCATTGACTTTAAAGGAGGTAAGCTGTTAATAATATTATAATATTACTGTTTCATGTTTCAACTTTTATGTATCCAGAGAAGTTTTCGGAGTTTATTTTCAGCATCTTTCTTCTTCACATATATTTATATTCTCACATCTGAAAGTTGTCCAGTTAAACCAGTCTTCAACTCTTGACTTTAGTTAAATGTTGTATCTGGTTTGGTCCAATATATTCTCTGGTGTTTTAGCTTTTTAACCCAGTTTTTTGTATAGGTTATTGAACTTCTGTGTGTTAATCTTGTTTTAGTTGCTGCTTGTATCTCCAGCTGTTTTTGTTTCTGAATAATAAAAAGTGAATTTCCATCCCTGTTGGTGTAACAGGATCCTTCAAAGACCAGACTCTGCTGAACCTGAACCCAGCTGTGTGTCCTTCAAGAGTGACTGGTCAAATGAACGCTTTATTGACTTTAAAGGTCAACAACCCTCTGCTGAAAAGAGGTAAGCTGTTAATAATATTATAATATTGCTGATTCATGTTTTTACTTTCATGTATCCAGAGAAGTTTTGAAATTTATTTTCAGCATCTTTCTTCTTTACATATATTTATTAGTGCTGTCAAACAATTAAAATATTTAATCGTGATTAATCACATTAATGTCATAGTTAACTCGCAATTAATCGCACATTTTTATCTATTCTAAATGTCCCTTGATTTCTTTTTGTCCCATTATTTTTTCTCATTGTAATGCTCTTATCAACATGGAAAAGTGGATCGGCTTGCTTTGTGCAAATGTTTTTTTATTGAAAACAACATTGGCATATACTGTAGTGTTCAATTTCACACTAACATCCATGTGCTTCTGTCTGAAGTGCGGAGAAGTCGCATCAGCTGTGTGCTTCACCATAAGCTGTTTGCTTGGTCATCAGCTGTGTGCTTCACCATAAGCTGTTTGCTTGGTCATCAGCTGTGTGCTTGGCCATCAAGTGGTATTTCAGACTGAACGTGCTGCAATGATAGCTCAGTTCACAACGACAAAACACACAGATCACTTTGGTCTTGTCAATGGAACCATTTGGCAACTTTTTAAAAGTAAACTTTCCATTCAAAATCTTATTGGCATCCATTTTGGCATCTCGTGCTCGCCATCCACTCAAAACGTAACGTTAGCCTACTACTCTTTGGTTGGCTCGCAAGCCCAAACAAGTGTGTGCGGCGTGCCTGTTGTGTTGTTCCCGGTCTAGCTAGATCCGGGTTGGTGTTGAAGTTTGTTTTTTTTTCGCGTTAATCTCGCAATAAAAAAATTGACGCCGTTGAAATTGGTTTGCGTTAACGTCGTTAATGACGCGTTGAACTGACAGCACTAATGTTTATATTCTCACATCTGAAAGCTGTACAGTAAGACCAGTCTTCAACTGTAGATCTCAATGTAATATTGGACCTGGTTTGGTCCAATATTATCTGGTGTTTTAGCCCCATTAAAAAGCATTTTTAATCTCCCATAGCCAAAAATCATGAATGGCTAAATTCTTTCCAAATGTTCTTCTCCAACTGGGAATACCTGGGTGATGGTTGGGATGTATGTGCCTCAGAGTGTCCCTTCCAGAGTAACTTCAGTTGCACATCCCCCCTGGAGAACCAGCGACCCTTGGTAAGTCTTTGTGTCACCTGGGTCAGGACACTATTTGCCATGAGAAGACTTCTGCCATTTGAGTCTGGACACTTAAGGCCAAGTTTCAGTGAGTGGGTTCATGACCAGATTTTTTTCCCCCCAAAGTTTCCTGGACCCAAATTGGTCAAAACGCAAAATACTTCCAAATGTTGGATGTGGGTTTGCCAGTTGGATGTCAGATCAGAAGTCAATGAGGGGAAGTAAAAAAAAAGGAACCACCATCCAACAGTATCCTTAGTCCAGGTCAGCAGTTCTCCCTGACTACAAACAGGCCATCTAAGCTCTGCTTCCCTATCCTGAGTCTACTGATGGTTTGCAAAAAATGTTTTGAGGCTAACAGAAGATTTTTCACTGACTCCCCAAACTTCTTCAACCTACAAATGTTTGGCTCCATGACCACAGAAGCTGCAGACCTCCTGGCATCATGATACCAGTATGCTGCTTCAGGAGTCCTTTAGACCAACCATGTTGTAGCCCTTGTTTACTTCTTATTTCTTTCTGTTGATTCACAGGGGGGTCAGCAGTACCATCAACACTTTAATGTCAGGGGAAACCATCTGATTCAATGTTGTAATCAACACTTTCACAGGACACAGGACCTTTAACTTGTGTTTGTCTTTGTGTGGACAGACATGATGTGAGCTAATTCTTCCTGATTCCTCCACAGAGTGGACTAGGAGAGCTCAGAGGTTCCCAGTGGTCAGTCTACCCAGCAGCATCAAACACAGCTGGACTCCACATTTATGGTCTGTACATGTACAACAACTACTTTTACATCTATTTTGTTCACAATCATCTCCATGCTGAACTTTTCAGACCAGTGGATTGTCAGTCTGTCCAAAATGTACGTGATGTTTGCTTCCATGATTTCAGTTTGATTGTGTCATTCCTATAAAATTCGGTTCCAGATGCTGGAGGAGAACATCTGCACTTTTGTGAAGAATGAGCTGAAGAAGATCCAGAAGGTTCTGAGTCCAGATTACCCAGAATGCTTAGAGAGTCAGGGGAAGGATGAGGATGAAGAGCAGATGAGCAGCAGAGAGGCATTTCTGAAGATCACACTGCACTTCCTGAGGAGAATGAAAAAGGACGAGCTGGCTGATCTTCTGCAGCACAGTAAGAGGATTTCTCTAAAGATTTAGCTAGCTGGACTAATGGGACGTTTACTAATGTCTCCAGAGAAGGGTCAAAATATGTTCCTGTTTTCTTTACAAAATTACTTATTGAGTTGTTTTGTTATGTATTCATTCAGGAAGTTCTGCTGGAGTTTGTAAACATAAACTCAAATCCAACCTAAACAAGAAGTTCGAGTGTGTGTTTGAGGGGATTGCTAAAGCAGGAAACCCAACCCTTCTGAATCAGATGTTCACAGAGATCTACATCATGGAGGGAGGGACTGCAGAGGTCAATGATGAACATGAGGTCAGACAGATTGAAATAGCATCCAGGAAACCAGACAGTCCAGAAACAACAATAAGAAGAGAAGACATCTTTAAAGCCCCACCTGGAAGAGATGAACCAATCAGAACAGTGATGACAAAGGGAGTGGCTGGCATCGGGAAAACAGTCTTAACACAGAAGTTCACTCTGGACTGGGCTGAAGGCAAAGCCAACCAGGACATCCAGTTCATATTTCCTTTCACTTTCAGAGAGCTGAATGTGCTGAAAGAGAAAAAGTTCAGCTTGGTGGAACTTGTTGATCACTTCTTCAGTGAAACCAAAGAAGCAGGAATCTGCAGGTTTGAAGAGTTCCCGGTTGTGTTCATCTTTGACGGTCTGGATGAGTGTCGACTTCCTCTGGACTTCCACAACACTGAGATCCTGACTGATGTTACAGAGTCCACCACAGTGGGTGTGCTGCTGACAAACCTCATCAGAGGGAAACTGCTTCCCTCTGCTCGCCTCTGGATTACCACACGACCTGCTGTAGCCAGTCAGATCCCTCCTGAGTGTGTTGACATGGTGACAGAGGTCAGAGGGTTCACTGACCAACAGAAGGAGGAGTACTTCAGGAAGCGATCCAGATACAAGAAGCAGGAAAGCAGAATCATCTCCCACATCAAGACACCACGAAGCCTCCACATCATGTGCCACATCCCAGTCTTCTGCTGGATCACTGCTACAGTTCTGGAGGACGTGTTGAAGACCAGAGGGGAGGAAGAGCTGCCCAAGACCCTGACTGAGATGTACATCCACTTCCTGGTGGTTCAGTTGAAACTGAAGAACATCAAATACGGTGGAGGAGCTGAGACCGATTCAAACTGGAATAAAGAGACAAAGAAGATAATTGAGTCTCTGGGAAAATTGGCTTTTGAGCAGCTGCAGAAAGGCAACCTGATCTTCTATGAATCAGACCTGACAGAGTGTGGCATCGATATCACAGCAGCATCAGTGTACTCAGGAGTGTTCACACAGATCTTTAAAGAGGAAAGAGGACTGTACCAGGACAAGGTGTTCTGCTTCGTCCATCTGAGTGTTCAGGAGTTTCTGGCTGCTCTTCATGTCCATCTGACATTCATCAACTCTGGAGTCAACCTGCTGTCAGAAGAACAAACAACCTCCCGGCTGCCTAAAGTCTTCAGAGTCAAACCTGAAGTAAAACGTCTCCATCAGAGTGCTGTGGACAAGGCCTTACAGAGTCCAAATGGACACCTGGACTTGTTCCTTCGCTTCCTCCTGGGCCTTTCACTGCAGACCAATCAGACTCTCCTACGAGGTCTGATGACACAGACAGGAAGTAGCTCAGAGACCTACCAGGAAACAGTTGAGTACATTAAGAAGAAGTTCAGTGAGAATCTGTCTCCAGAGAGAAGCATCAATCTGTTCCACTGTCTGAATGAACTGAATGATCGTTCTCTAGTGGAGGAGATCCAACAGTCCCTGAGTTTAGGACGTCTCTCTACAGATAAACTGTCTCCTGCTCAGTGGTCAGCTCTGGTCTTCATCTTACTGTCATCACAGAACGATCTGGACGTGTTTGACCTGAAGAAATACTCCGCTTCAGAGAAGGCTCTTCTGAGGCTGCTGCCAGTGGTCAAAGCCTCCAACAAAGCTCTGTAAGTGGGATTTATGCATCAATAAATACTCTGCTATCTTTCAACAGGAGTTAAATATAAATATCTTGTTTGCTTCCTTTTGTTGTTCCACCCTTTTTCTCCAGAATGAGTGGATGTAACCTGTCAGAGAGAAGCTGTGAAGCTCTGTCCTCAGTTCTCAGCTCCCAGTCCTCTAGTCTGAGAGAGCTGGACCTGAGTAACAACATCCTGCAGGATTCAGGAGGGAAGCTGATCTCTGATGGACTGAAGAGTCCACACTGCACACTGGAGACTCTCAGGTCAGATCAAGAACAATAATCTTTGAAAACACAATATTGAAAAATACTTTGCAAACATTCAAAAAATGTGAATGTTTCCAAAGTATTTTTTTTCTGATTTAGAATCACTTCATAAATAATGAAATATGAACTGTGGCTGAGATCCAGGAATAATTTATATTTTAGTAGCATGTGACTTTGATTACATACTCAAATCAGCATGACAGCACACCCAGAGCCATTTGAGCACACCTGGCGCATCACATAAAATATTACTCCACCATTTCCATGGCAACATTGTAACTTCCAGGGCTGAATCAAAAACAGTAACGTTAGCCTACAACATTGATACAATGGATCATTTTGTTGTTAATTTTGATTTATATGGAGGACTTAGTTTTGATGAATGGTTGGAAGAGGGTAAGAAGTGAATCATTGGATGAAACAACATTTTAACAACACTCTGGAGATAACTGTTAATGTTTGGAATAGTTTGGATCACATCAGCTGGTTGGATCACATCAGCTGTTGGATCACATCAGCTGTTTGGATCGCATCAGCTGTTTGGATCACATCAGCTGTTTGGATCGCATCAGCTGTTTGGATCACATCAGCTGTTGGATCACTTCAGCTGTTTGGATTATATCAGCTGTTTTGATAACGTCAACTGTGTGTCAATGACACATCAATAATGAAGTTCGCTGATGTATAGTAGCAATTTTTTTTTTTCAGTAGATATTTTAGTTATAACCAGATTAAGTTAGCCAAGCAGTTTGGTGTTTATATGTGCGGTAGTTATTACGTTTTAGAAAATTCCACGATCTCTAACATTACAAAGCTAACATTAGCTTAAGATGACTGGGTGACTAACGTTTAACAGGGAGGCACTACAAATGGTCTCTGTTGCTTTTCTTTATTTTGAGAGTGAATTGTCCCACAATATGAACACAGTTTGATTATAATTTTTATTTAGTTGGTAAACCTTGTTGTATAATCGCTTTATTACATGAGAGGGTTTGATTTAACATCATATTATCACTTCAGTTATGCTTAGCTGCTTCACTGTTGTGCCAATAATTAAGTGAAATCAAACCCTCTCGTGTATTATTGCTTAATTCAGTCACAATTAATTATCATGTATCCAACTTGTTTAGAGTAGAACAGCAGATATTTAAACATGCTGAGAAGGGGTTTCATATACTGTATCACCAAAAGTCCAGACTCAACATATAAACACAATCATTATTTGTCTTCTTATATGACATTTCTCTAAACTTCACTCTCAGGTCAGATCAAGAACAATAATCTTTGAAAAAAACAGTATTTTATTCTGATTTAGAATCACTTCATAAAGAATGAAATATGAACTGTGGCTGAGATCCACAATTAATTTATATTTTAATATAATGTGACTTTGATTAATGGACGTTTGTTTATTTCTGATTATACAAGAAGTAGATCCGACCAGACAACCTGATTGGTCAGCTAGACGTTTAGAACGTACTCAAATTAGCATGACAGCACACCCTGTCATGCCAAAAATTACGTTAAATCAAACCCTCTCGTGTAATATTGCTTAATTTAGTCACAATCAATTATCATGTTTCCCACTTGATTAAAGTAGAGCAGCAGGTAGTTAAACATGCTGAGAAGGGATTTCATATACTGTACCACCACAAATTCCAGACTCAACATATAAACACAATCGTTATTTGTCTTCTTCTATGACATTTCTCTAAACTTTAAGCTTTATTCAATTTAAAACGCCCTTTTCATGTCAAGATTTAAAATTTAACAATTCGGAAATCTTTTAATGTTTCCAAAGCATTTTGTTCTTATGTATAATATGTCATAAAGCACAAAGTATGAAATGTGGCTATGGCATTTTTTTTTTAAAATCTTATGTGAATTTGAATACTGGATGTCTTTTGACTCTTCATTCAGTCACAATTAGTTATCATGTTTCCAAGTTGTTTAGAAAATGGATTTTACATTCTCTATCACCAAAAGTCCAGACTTAACATTTAAACACAATCGTTATCTGTCTTCTTCATTACCGTCCCTCCAACAAAGCTGTGAAAGTGTGATTTATTCATCATTAAATACTCTGCTATCTTTCAACAGGCGTTAAATATAAATAACTTGTGTCCTTCCTGTTGTCTCTCCAGACTGAGTGGCTGTAACCTGTCAGAGAGAAGCTGTGAAGCTCTGTCCTCAGTTCTCAGCTCCCAGTCCTCTATTCTGAGAGAGCTGGACCTGAGTGACAACGACCTGCAGGATTCAGGAGGGAAGCTGATCTCTGTTGGACTGAAGAGTCCACACTGCACACTGGAGACTCTCAGGTCAGATCAAGAACAATAACCTTTGAAAAAAACAGTATTTTATTCTGATTTAGAATCACTTCATAAAGAATGAAATATGAACTGTGGCTGAGATCCACAATTAATTTATATTTTAATATCATGTGACTTTGATTAATGGACGTTTGTTTATTTCTGATTATACAAGAAGTAGATCCGACCAGACAACTTGATTGGTCAGCTAGACATTTAGAACGTACTCAAATTAGCATGACAGCACACCCTGTCATGCCAAAAATGACGTTAAATCAAACCCTCTCGTGTAATATTGCTTAATTTAGACACTGGGTGCTTAAGGGCCCGGACCAATCAGGGGCCCACGTGACTGGAAGATATTGATTGACAGCCGGAGACCCCTATCACATTTTCATTATTCGCGACAATCCCAGCAGTCCCACGTGCACTCTGACAGCCAGTGACCAAGCGGGAGTGAGAATGGGTCAAATTAATTTACTTGTTTTTGATATGAAACGAGACCGTGGACGAGACACCTGTGTGACTCGAACATCTCAGATTTACCAACAAAACGTACAGCAAAAGACCATCCAAAACATTTCAGACCGTCTTGCCAACCTGTATACATTTTAACATCAATGTACGCTGTAACGATTTTTCACTATAAAGTCGCTGAAAGCTGCTGCTGTTTCAATCCTGTCGGCTCTTTGCAACGGGCGGGGCTGCTTCGTTCCCCCTGCGACTGACGTGCGCACACACACACACACACACACACACACACACACACACACAATCACACATGGTGGATGCAGGAAAAACCACAGATGAGACGTACAGGATGACCTAAATTGAGCACAGCCACCCTTGTTATTGTAATTGCAATGATAGGTTAAAGTCCAATAAGTACTTTATCAAACCGTATGAATGTGTGTCCCAGGCCAGGAGGAAATTAACTAACAATGTAAAGATCAATAAGCCACTGACAGTGACAGATATGTTCATATTTGATTCATTCAATAAATTATTTTTTGTCTTAAATCCACCAGCCATTTTCATATTATACCAACATTTGCAGCATCCTGAGCCTTTTTAAGGTTTCTAGGAAATCTCAGCCCAGAGTAATTAATTAATAGTAATAATTATTATTCTCCACAAAACAAGTTTCCTTTTTATTTTTAAAGAACTATACAAAAAAAATCACAACTCTTTTTGCAACTTTCATTGTCTCTCGCAACTTCATTGTAACAAAGAAACAAAAGCCATTAAAACTTTTATCGCAATTTTTTTTTTTTGAAGTCATCACGTGCTGTAGTAGGGGGGCCCGCCTTGATAATCCTGCTTAAGGGCTCGTTACGCCACTGATATGACCGGTTGTTGTGGGTTTCTTTTGGTTTCTTTGGTAATTCCATTCATTTTGACTATATGTGATGCAGCATCCTGTCATACTGCGTGAAAGTGATGCTTCAGTCAGCGTGTGTTCATGTCTCTGCAGTAGTGTATTAGGTGTCTCTAGGTGTTGAGCCTTGTGTTAAATCACGTTATTCCACACGGTAATGTCCTAGTGTCATGGTGAGGTTATTCAAAGGTGATTTAATGCTGTAGGATAGTACTGAAGGCCCAGGTGTAAAATACACGGCCTGCCACTGCTGTAGATAAACTGCTGGTTGCTATGGATGCTGCTATTGCTGAACCCACGGATCTAGCATGTTGTTTGTATCATATGTGTTTACATGGACATGAATACTCCAGTTATGAGGAATATCCTGTTTTTGATCATATTCAGGATATGATGTTTAGGCTACATGGCACACAGAGAAATCAGGTTATTCACATCTCCATACATGCTCACCATCAGCTCTCTCTCTCTCTCTCTCTCTCTCTCTCTCTCTCTCTCTCTTTATTTTGTGTCTCGCCAAGTAGTTTTTATGTTGCAAGCACAAATTAGTGTCATACTGTCTCTTTCGGCTACGTCTCATATGTCTCTGTCTCCGTCTCTCTTTTCTCTCTCTGTCCCTCCCTCCCTCTCTCTCTCTCTCCCCCCTCTATCTCCCTCTCTCTCCCTCTCTCTCCCTCCTCTCTCTCTACCTCCCTCTCTCCCTCTCTCTCTTTCTCTCTGTCTCTCTCTCTCTCCCCCCTCTCTCTCCCTCTCTCTCCTCCCTCTCTCTCTCTCTCCCTCCCTCTCTCCCTCTCTCTCTCTCTCTCTCTCTCTCTCTCTCTCTCTCTCTCTCTCTCTCTCTCTCTCTCTTTCTTTCTCTGTCCCTCTCTCTCTCTCCTGGACTCTGTCTCTCTCTCTCTATCCCTCTCCCTCTCTCTGTCTTTCTCTCTCTCCCTCTCTCTCTCTCTCCCTCCCTCCCTCCCTCTCTCTCTCTCTCTCTCTCTCTCTCTCTCTCTCTCTCTCTCTCTCTCTCTCTCTCTCCCCAAATAGTTTTTATATTGCAAGCACGAATTAGTGTCATACTGTCTGTTTCAGCTACGTCTTATATGTCTCTGTCTCTCTCTCTCTTCAAAGGAAAAAGTTCCCAGATTCCCTTTAACGTCCAGCTGTTTGTCCAGTTGTTAAGTCAGGGCCATGTCATAAACTTTTTAAACGTCTAATTCATGAATTCATAATTGTCCAAACGTAATAGGCACACACTGTTATTTCTACTCTATAACATATCTCATTTATTTCTCTCTGTAGGGCTTTTATTTCCATGCGGCTTTGGTTGAATACCACAGCGTTCATATAGCAGCCTATAGATGAGTTGATCAGGAACTATAGACGGACATCTCCATCCTATAAAACATATATATATACACATATAATAGATATATAAACAGCTTTAGAGGAGGATGTTTGTTGTTCGTACTATGAAATAAAATCCTGACTTAGACCTCCTCTATCTGGAAAATGTCCTGAGATAACTTCTGTTATGATTGGACACTTTAAAGGAAATTAAACTGAATTAAATATTTTAATTGATTGACAGTCCAAATATGAATATAAAATGAGGAAATTCCAACTCTACATTTGATCAGAACGAAGCTGTGTGTGTGAGAGTGATGTAATGCCCCCCCCCCCCCCCCTCCTCCTTTCAGGGTGGAGCCTGCTGGAGTCAGATGGTTGACACCAGGTCCATGGAGATGTAAGTATGTTTTTAATTTCATTCATCAAACTGTGACATCACTCATCCAACCCTCTGATGTCATCATCTACGTGCTGATTGGTTAATAACTGCAGCTGTGTTGTGTCTCGTTCTCTCCGTCAGATTCCTGTGAACTCACACTGGACACAAACACAGTGAACAGAAAACTCAAACTGTCTGACAACAACAGGAAGGTGACATTAGTGGAGGAGGATCAGCCATATCCTGATCATCCAGAGAGGTTTGAAGGCTGGTATCAGCTGCTGTGTAGAGATGGTCTGACTGGTCGCTGTTACTGGGAGGTCGAGAGGAGAGGAGAGGTTGATATATCAGTGAGTTACAGAGGAATCAGGAGGAGAGGAGACAGTGATGATTGTGTGTTTGGATATAATGATCAGTCCTGGAGTCTGATCTACTCTGATGGTCGTTACTCTGTCAGGCACAATAAGAGAGAAACATCCATCTCCTCCTCCTCTGTCTCTAACAGAGTAGCAGTGTATGTGGACTGTCCTGCTGGCTCTCTGTCCTTCTACACAGTCTCCTCTGACTCACTGATCCTCCTCCACACCTTCAACACCACATTCACTCAGCCTCTTTATCCTGGGTTTGGGGTCTGGAGACCTGGTGCCTCTGTGTCTTTGTGTCCTGTGTAGGATGGAGAGTCTCCTCCTGTTTCTCACCAGTTGAGTTAGTACAGGATCACACTTACAGAAATATTTCATGTTATTGTTATAAACTAATGAATGAACTTTGCATAAAATAATTCAGAATGATTGAACAGATTCCTCGCTTCACGCTACTCAAGAAGCTACTCTAGTAGCTACTCTAGTAGCGCGAAGCGAACAACAAAAGCTGACAGTTTTGTCTAGGCAGACGAGGAGGTGGAGTTATTGCTCCAAACAATGCACACAGCACACACATACACACACATACACACACACACACACACACACACACATATACACACGGCACACACATACATACACACACACACACACACACGGCACACACATACTGTACATACATACACACACACAGAGACACACACACACACAGAGACTGTTTTACATTCATGCTTTAATTCCAGGATGATGTACTCTGTACAAAGTATTCTTTAAACTGTCAATTTCATTATTACTTATTAGTTTCATGTCGAACACTTCGGCTTTGACCCATTTTCAAAAAGTTTCTATATCAGAATTTTGGGGTTTCTTTCAACCAAATTGTCAAAGAAAATAACAATGATGGTTCCATACAACGCTCTTCACAAGTCAAATAAATGATCAGTTCACTACTTTCATTGAATTTGGGTGTTTTAATAGATGTTTATAGCATTTAAAAAAAAAATTGACAAAAGAAAAGTGTCAAAAATGTTTAAAAAAAGCTTCCAAAAGGCGGGAAAAAAATGTCTTTGCGTCGACTTTGTACATAATATCGCCACGCGAAAAGTTTGCTTTGCATTTGGTTTGAGAACCCAGAAACAGAAATCCATGACTACGTATAAACACGGAGAATAATTCAGTAAAGTGTGAATATGATTCGTCCTCTGAAGTCTCCGGCTTCACCCTAACCCAACAAACATCAAAAATCAACATAGATTGAGGAATTTTCCTGATCTTTACCCAAAATACAGAATATAATTTAATTGATTCAGAAACAAACACATGCGATGGCGTCTCCCTCCACAGACGCCGACTCTGACCGCTCACGGATCAGAACCCAACGACCGGTATTTGGAGACAAACAAACAAACAAAAGACAACATTATGCAGATTAATTTACGGCAACTTTCAAGTCAATTTATTTCATACAGCCCAAAAAACACAAATCCCAAATGTGCTTCGAGGAACTTTACACTCTGTACAACATCCTCTCAACATGTCTTTACCAGGGTAGGAATGTAACTAAGTACATTTACTCCAGTACTGTACTTAAGTCTCAATGTTGAGGTACTTGTACATACTGAGTACATACTACTCTCTACTGATGTCTCTCTACATAATACTCTCTACTGTTGTCTCTCTACATACTACTCTCTACTGCTGTCTCTCTACATACTACTCTCTACTAGGGGTGGAACGGTACACAGAAGTCACGGTTCGGTTCATACCTCGGTTCAGACATCACGGTTCGGTTTGGTACAATGGAGGGAAAAGCAAAACAAAAATGCAGAAGGCAATTTTTTTAATTGTGCTCAGGCTGTCCACTGAGCAAGCTGTAACAGCTTGAAGTGTATAAAGTAAGATGTAAACGGTAAACAATAAGTACCCTGCATCATCTCCAGACTCCATCTGTAACTTGTAAACAAAATAAGACAATCAGCTAGTAGTGTGATATGGGAGACAAGCGCTGCTCTCATATGTGAATGCACAGAGCAGGGATGTTAAAAGAGCAGCTTCGGTTACACAGAGCAGTTGACGAGTTTTGATGTTAGCTTCACACGCTAACGGCGAAGCTAACAGCTAACGGCGGAGCTAATAGTGGAGCTAACAGCTAACGGCAGAGCTAACAACTAATAGCGGAGCTAAGAGCTAACGGCTGAGCTATCAGCTAATACCGGAGCAAACAGCGAAGCAAACGGGCCTGGAGGCCATTTGTGGTCGAGGCAAGAAGGGATACAGCTACGTCCGTGTTTGGTTGTATATGGAAAGAACTAGTTTGCTTCGTGTGGATTCACTGGACTCGACATGTAGGCGGAGCTCGGGAGTTTCAGAGCTAAGGGCAGGGCTACAGATTAGGTGTCCCTAAAGAACCGCGTGTCTAACAGTAGTTCCGCATTACATTAATTAATTTGCACGCAAGTTTTATTTATTTTTATACCGTGTAAATTCATGTACCGAACCGAGACGCCCGTACCGTTTCAGTTCAATACGAATACATGTACCGTTCCACCCCTACTCTCTACCATTGTCTCTCTACATACTACTCTCTACTGTTGTCTCTCTTCATACTACTCTCTACTGTTGTCTCTCTACATACTACTCTCTACTGTTGTCTCTCTACATACTACTCTCTACTGTTGTCTCTCTTCATACTACTCTCTACTGTTGTCTCTCTACATACTACTCTCTACTGTTGTCTCTCTTCATACTACTCTCTACTGATGTCTCTCTACATACTACTCTCTACTGTTGTCTCTCTACATACTACTCTACTGTTGTCTCTCTTCATACTACTCTCTACTGCTGTCTCTCTACATACTACTCTCTACTGTTGTCTCTCTACATACTACTCTACTGTTGTCTCTCTTCATACTACTCTCTACTGCTGTCTCTCTACATACTACTCTCTACTGTTGTCTCTCTACATACTACTCTCTACTGTTGTCTCTCTTCATACTACTCTCTCCTGCTGTCTCTCTACATACTACTCTCTACTGTTGTCTCTCTACATACTACTCTCTACTGTTGTCTCTCTTCATACTACTCTCTACTGTTGTCTCTCTACATACTACTCTCTACTGTTGTCTCTCTACATACTACTCTCTACTGTTGTCTCTCTACATACTACTCTGTTTGGATCGTTTCCTGTTTCTAAAACGTGAGGATTTTTACCCGTTGGAAGATGCACGTCTGCAATATTGCACGATGAGGACGACAAAGGCGACAAAGGCGACAATAACCAAAAAGCCCACCAGCAACACGATGATCCCGAACAGAATATTGAAGGATGAGTTGCCTGAAGAAGAGGAGAGAAAGATGAAGATCAGGAGGTTTGATTTCACACGATATCACTCTCACAGGTGCGTTGTTACTGTACAGGGGAGACCAGCAGGTCAAAAGTTGCAACACATTCTCACTCCCATTGGGTAAAATATGGACACAGACT
Source organism: Sander lucioperca (assembly GCF_008315115.2). Lineage (NCBI taxonomy): Eukaryota > Metazoa > Chordata > Actinopteri > Perciformes > Percidae > Sander > Sander lucioperca. The sequence continues at coordinate 13,693,840 of NC_050177.1, forward strand.
CACACACACACACACACACACACACACACACACACACACACACACACACACACACACAAACCCACACACAAACACATTCACAGACACACACACAACACACAGACAGACACACACACATATAGACACACACACACACACACACACACACACACTAAGGCCTGGATACCCGACCCGAGCCCGACGGGTCCCGACGGGTCCCGACGGGTCCCGACGGGTCCCGACGGGCCGGGCCAGGTTCGGACAGATATTTAGAAATGATGGTCGGGTTCGGGCCGGGCTCGGTCACATCAGCGCGATAAGGCATTTGTTGTAAAATGGTGCAGCAGCTCCTTTAAGAGAGCTCAGTGTGTGTGTAAAGTGGGCAGAAGAGAGATAGAGAAAAGAGGAAGCAGACGTGTAGATGCGACTGGAGCAGAGTTGGTGAATAAGTTTAAGTTTTGTACACAGTGTGTGCGGTGTCCGAGATAAACTCCAGACTGAAAACCAAGTTCATTCATCTGCTCACCAGAAACGGGATTTTAACCCCAACGTTATATGACGTCGGCCCTGGAGGTAACGAGTCTCCCCTGGTTTTCTGATCACGGTCGGAATCGAAGCAAGCAGGAATGTTAACACATTGAGCATTTTAAATTAAACAGCTTATTAACGTGCGCTTGTTCCCCCGTGTGCGCTGATGCGCTCATCTGTTGACATTTCCGAATGCCTTCCAGTTGCTTAATAAAAGCGGGCTTTCCACACAAACAAACGTACATATGTCATTAGTATGAGAAAAAAACACAACGAGATTTTAACTGTGTCGGGCTCGGGCCGGGCTCGGACATAAATATCATAATGCCTGACGGGCTCGGGCCGGGTTCGGTCACGGCTCTGTCGGGCTTGGGCCGGGTTTGGACGGAAAAATTCGTACCTATCCAGGCTCTAACACACACACACACACACAGACACACACACACACACACACACACACACACACACAGGTACGATACACAGAGACATCGTAGCTTCAGCGAGAGGTCATCCATGAGACTTTGAAGTATGAAGTCTTTCTAATGACGTATTTTCAGTCTTATACTTCAACAGTTCAACAATAAACTGAGACTTTCTTGACTTGTGAAATTATCTCTTAAACTGATGAACATCATATGTGTAATTCATGGCTCAATTCAAACGGGATCACAAAATAATTTATCTTTCCCCGTTCACTACCGTTCATATTCTTTCAAAAGATGGACCAGAAGTAGAAGGGCGGGACTTCAGCTCTCTATTGGGGCAACGCCTAAGGCAAAAAAGTTGTTTTTCAAACATAGTTTTTGCTTTTTTTTAACCCTTTTTGTCAACATTTTTGGTGCTTGTATATGGTAACGTTACTCTGTAAATACTACTTTGAAATCCCACGCTGATGTTCCATCATATGGCCCCCTAACGTTGGCTTTACATTTCATCCTAAGTGGTTTTAAAAAGGTCTTAAAAGTTGGTCAAAAGTTGCAAACTGTCACACAAAAAAGGTTGTTTTTCAACGAATTCTTTTTGCTTTTTTTTCAATATTTTTGGCACTTTTTTCTACTATAACGTTACTCCGTAAATACTACTTTTCTTGGTTTAAAATCCCACAATGATGTTCCCTTATATGACCCCCTAAAGTTGGCTTTACATTTCATCCCAGGGTTTTGTAAAGGTCTTAACTGTAACTGTGAGAACCCCGAGGGTACCCTGCCTCCATCTCTCCGCCTCCTTTATTACAGAACTTTATTTAGTAAATCTGAGTGAAGTCAGGTGATCGTCTAGTTGAGTCTGCCACAGTTTTATTTTTATTTTGTTGTAGATTTTTCTACTCCCCGTCCCTTTCTTCCCTTTCTCTTTCACTGTGTGGCCTGCTGTGTTTTTTTAAAACCTGCTGAATGCCTTTTTAAAAATGTTAAAAAAATAAATAAATACCTGAAGGACGAGGCGAAAGAAAATCCACCTTTAAGATGGAACTGCTGTTTCCAACGTTACCATAGTTTAAATATCAGGGATCCTGGAGACGAGACAAACCCAAAACGCTCACGGAAACGTGTTCAAAGTTTAGTTCACGGTTCAGTCAAACTACAGCTGCAACAATACGTCGATCGACAGAAAAATAAGTCATTTTTTCACACACAAATGACAGAAAATGTTTTTTTAGACTCTAATTCGTGTATTTCTTCTCAGGGTTTACAGCAGTAAATGTGTTAGTTAAGGCGGTAGGGTGGGGTTACCATCTGACCTTTGGGGGGCTTGTTTGTGCGATAGACTACAGACTCTGTACTACATTTAACAAGATAATTTAGAATAATTATCTTACCTCGATGCGACAGGTTGATTGTCGTCTGTCCAAATGCCAGTTTTCTTTTTCTTTCTCCCCGGATAAAGAATGTTTTGGTGAACGATGATAGATAGCTCGATGACATTCAACCACCAGATGCTGTTCAGACGCATCACACAATTCAGACGCATATCACATATTTAAAGATTGTGAAAACTGATTATTTTCCAATTCATGGCACGTTTTTTATTATTTTTTTGTTTTGTTTAATGCGTTCTGCAGAGAAGGGAGACTGGCGTTGGTCACGGTTTGGAATGAAAGGGAGAAAACAGGACAGAGTAACACGGCCAGCCTGGTCGCACAGGATTACGTGAAATGATCACGAACTGTTAACAGCTCATTACGTGGTGGTGGCACGAAATGTGTGAAAATCCCTTGTGGCCACCACGGAAAACACTGCCGATGTAAAGTCAATGAGAAGATGACGTAGCATTAAGAGCGACTACGGTAGCGAGTAGTATGTAAGGAGACCGGGGATCGTGTCCCTCATGTCACGTTACCTAAAGTTTCTTCTTTTCTGTCCCGTTCTTCTCTCGTGTCACTGAACCGTAAGCCCACCCACGACCTTTTCCTGAACTTAAGGGGCCGTGTTCATTTCACGGAACTCTGTGAGATCAGGTTAAACACGGCAGATATCACTCATATACATTTTATTTATTTATTTATTTTGATGACGTAGTTAAGACGGCAGGCGTGTGTTGCTCAGGCGGCCGCCTGAACTACAAAGTGCTGCGGGAAACCCTGCTGCTTCTCTGTTTTATATCATCTTAAACTGGAAATCTTTTGAGTTTAGGACAAACAGAACAAGATATTTAAAGACATCAACTCACTTTTCTGACATTTTGGAGACTAAATGATTAATTGATGAAGAAAAAGACCCTCATTATCGGGCAAAACTTAGAACGTCTGTTGGGTCAAAATCAGGATTCGTCCCTCGGATTCGTGTGTGTATGTGTGTGTATGTGTGCGTGTGCGTGTGCGTGTGTGTGTGTGTGTGTGTGTATGTGTGTGTGTGTGTGTGTGTGTGTGTGTGTGTGTGTGTGACCTCCATAGACGTGTGGAAAGTCCCTTGTGTTGCATTCACAGGACAAAGGAAAAAACAAACACACACTGACAACAACAACCACAGTTACACAGAGAGAAGAAACAAAGCTCTTATTGTGAAAATCTGCTTCCTGTCAGGTGGAGCTGTGACTCATCAGGAAACAACTCACCTGAGTTCTTCTCCGTCAACTCTTCTGACTGTTTGAAGAAACTGTAAGTTGCTGTTTGATACGTTAACAACACGTTAGTCTTTGGTCTCTTCAGGGTTAGTTTCTGGCTCTGTAAAGTTAAATATAATGTTTCTACTTCATTTCTTATTTCCTGAGAAAGTTTGGACGACTCTTGTGTTGAAGATAAATCTACATGTTGTAACATGAACTACTACAGAGGAGGTTTTAAATACTTTGCCAGGTGTTTATACATCTGTCTGTCACAACCGTGAGGCTGCAGTCAGGAAACTTTACAGCTGTGTAGCTGAGATCTAAATAAAGGCCGAGTTTGAAGATGGGGGGGGTCTGAGCAAGGGGGGAGGAAGTAGGAGGGGAGGAAGTAAGGAAGGGCCAACTTTAAGCCCCTGGCCTGATTTGGCCAGTGTGAATCTATCATTAGATGGCCTCTAGTTATTTCCTTTCTCCTGCTGTCAGAAAACAAACAGTCGTCTCCACCAGCGTAAAGTCAGACACAATAGGACTCTACTGTTTCCTCTGGAACCTTTCAGAATAAAATGTAGTGACAAAAATGCCTCTGTTACTGTTGTAGTGATGGGTGGAGGAGGAGGAGAAGTGTATTTATGTCATTATTTTACAGTCTACACAGGACAGAAAGGTGAGATTGATTGTCATAATGGAGTCTTGTCTCCATTAGAGGACAGAAAGATGACATTAGTCCTGGAGTCTTTCCAATGTTCCTGTTCTCCCAGAAAGATAATGAATGACAGAGCAGGATGAGCAGAGAGCAGAAATCATTCAGTCAAGAGATTCAGACTTTATTTCCTGCTTGATAGCTTCTAATTTCTCCAGCAGCTTCTGTTTCTGGAGATTGTGAGAAAAGTGGTCGTCCTCTCTTCCTAACAGGACCCATCAGAGACCAGACCCTGCTGATCCTGAACCTGAACCTGAACCCAGCTGTGTGTCCATGAAGAGTAACCGGTCCATGGAGCCACCGCTACTTTAAGAAAAGACCTGTAAGGGAGAGGAGAATAGAAATGGAGGAGAGGCTACTTGAAATGGAGGAGAGAGGATTGATGGAGAGACTTGAATGGCAGAAGGAGCGAATTGCAATGGAAAGGGAAATTGAAATGTTAAGAAGAAGATTGAGGTGAGTTGTGAACATCCAGCAAACTGGAACGAGTCTCATTGGATGGAACTACGTCCCGTCTGGGTTGTTTTTTGTTTTTTTTTGTAATTTTGAGGAAAGAAAGTATTGTAGTTGATGACTGAAATGAGAATATTTTTGTAAAATAATTTCCTGTCTCACTCAAAATATCTTTCTGTTTAGACAACATTTTGAAATATTATGTTTAGATTTTTTTAAATTCTGATTTCAAAAGATATTTTTATTGAGTTTTAGACAGAAAGTAAAGCATTATTGGCATTTAATTGTTAATAATTAGGCCTACATACATATTCATATTAATATTATATTTTATGCACGGAGACTTTAACTGAACATGTGACCCTGAATAAATGTGTTTTTCTATCAGGACCCAGCAGAGACCAGAGTCTCCTGAACCTGGACCTGAACCTGATCCTGAACCTGAACCCAGCTGTGTGTCCTTTAAGAGCGACCGGTCACAGGGACGCTCTATTAACTTTAAAGGAGAGCAACCCTCTCCTGAAAAGAGGTAAGCTGTTAATATTAAAATATTACTGAATCATGTTTCAACTGTTATGTACCCAGAGAAGTTTTTGGAGTTTATTTTCAGCATCTTTCTTCTCCACATATATTTATATTCTCACATCTGAAAGTTGTCCAGTTAAACCAGTCTTCAACTCTTGACTTTAGGTAAATATTGGATCTGGTTTGGTCCAATATATTCTCTGGTGTTTTAACTTTTTAACCCAGTTTTTTGTGAAGTTTATTGAACATCTTTGTGTTAATCTTGTTTTAGTTGCTGTTTGTATCTCCAGCAGTTTTTGTTTCTGAATAATAAAAAGTGAATTTCCATCCCTGTTGGTCTTACTCTCTGTGTAACAGGATCCATCAAAGACCAGACTCTGCTGAACCTGAACCCAGCTGTGTGTCCTTCAAGAGTGACCGGTCATATCAATACTTCATGGATTTTAAAGGTCAACAACCCTCTGCTGAAAAGAGGTAAGCTGTTAATAATATTATAATATTGCTGATTCAAATTTCAACTGTTATGTATCCAGAGAAGTTTTGAAATTTATTTTCAGCGTCTTTCTTCTTCACATATATTTATATTCTCACATCTGAAAGCTGTCGAGTAAGACCAGTCTTCAACTGTAGATCTCAATGTAATATTGGACCTGGTTTGGTCCAATATCATCTGGTGTTTTAGCCCCTTTAAAAAGCATTTTAAATCTCCCATAGCCATAGGGTAGGATAAAAATCATGAATGGCAAAATTCTTCCCAAATGTTCTTTTCCAACTGGGAATACCAGGGGGATGGTTCGGATGTATGAGAGATGCAGAGTGCCCTTTCCAGGGTAACTTCATCTGCACATCCCCCCTGGAGAACCAGCGACTCTTGGTAAGTGTTTGTGTCACCTGGGTCAGGATAATATTTACCATGAGAAGACTTCTGCCATTTGAGTTTGGACACTTTCAGGCCAGTTCTCAGTGAGTGGGTTCATGACCAGCCCCCCCCCCCCCCTTGACATTTTTACTGTATTCCACCAGAATCAACCATTTTCCCTTTGTAGGCATGAAATTATTGTATTTTTGCCAGTTATATTATGGAGCTGTGTGTGTGTGTGTGTGTGTGTGTGTGTGTGTGTGAGAGAGAGAGTTTGTGTAAATGTAAGCAAGCACTGATCATTTTAGGGGTGAAAAAATGGCATCTTTTGAAGGATGCATTTCATGTTTTTATTCAAGCACCTCTTCAAAGACACATGAAATGCATCCTTCAAAAGATGCCCTTTTTTCACCCCTAAAATGATCAGTGCTTGCTTATATTTACACAAACTCTTTCTCACACACTGACACACACACACACACACACACACACACACACACACATACACACATACACATACACATACACACACACACAAACACACACAGCTCCATAATATAACTGGCATAAATACAATAATTTCATGCCTACAAAGGGAAAATGGTTGATTCTGGTGGAATACAGTAAAAATATCAAATATCACCACTTTTGGTCAAAATGAAATGCTATGTAAAAAATACTAATGCAATCAAATACATTTTTTTGCTAATCTTTGACATATCCAAGACTCTAATCTCCACCAATGCCCCATCTCCATATTATTAATTATATGGGAAAAAAAATCATTTTTTGTGTTTTTTTTTTAATATATAATGAAATACTTCAAATAAATAAACTTGCATTTAAAGGGTTAAAATCCTGAAAATGATTGAATGTTTGGTAGTTTTGAGCAAGGTAGAAGTTGTTTAAGCAGAAAACAATATTGATATGATGATTTAATAGCAGTTTTTGTGTGCGTGTACATTTTTTCCACGAAGGTGTCCAGAGGGTACAAAATGAATCAATCAAGTATAAAAAAACATGTAAGAGTGAAAAACACTGGATTTAAAAATTTTGACCAAAAAGAAAGGTTCTGACAAAATTTCATGCCATAAGCAGTAACACAGCAAAAATTATCTCAAAATGAAAAAAAAAAAAACTTACGTACAAAAATGCCTGAAGAGGGCATGAGGGTTAATTCTTAGTTCTTTCTGTTGATTCACAGTGGGATCAGCAGCACCTCCAACACTTTCATGTCAGGGGAAACCATCTGATTCAATGTTGTAATGAACACTTTAAGTCACAGGATCTTTACCTTGTGTTTGTCTCTGTGTGGACAGACATGATGTGAGCTAATTCTTCCTGATTCCTACACAGAGTGGACCAGGAGAGCTCAGAGGTTCCCAGTGGTCAGTCTACCCAGCAGCATCAAACACACCTGGACTCCATATTTATGGTCTGTACATGTACAACAACTACTTTTACATCTATTATGTTCACAATCATCTCCATGCAGCACCTTTCAGACCAGTGGATTGTCAGTCTGTCCAACAAGTATCTGATGTTTGCTTCCATGATTTTGTTTGATTGTGTCATTCATATAATCTTCTGTTCCAGCTGCTGGAGGAGAACATCTGTACTTTTGTGAAGAATGAGCTGAAGAAGATCCAGAAGGTTCTGAATCCAGATTACCCAGAATGCTCAGAGAGTCAGAGGGAGGATGAGGATGAGCATGAAGAGCAGAGGAGCAGCAGAGAGGCATTTCTGAAGATCACACTGCACTTCCTGAAGAGAATGAAGCAGGAGGAGCTGGCTGACCGTCTGCAGAGCAGTAAGAGGATTTCTCTAAAGATTTAACTTACTGGACTAATGGGACGTTTACTAATGTCTCCAGAGATGGACCAAAATATGTTTCTGTTTTCTTTACAAAATTACTTAATGAGATTTTTTATTATGTATTCATTCAGGAAGTTCTGCTGGAGTTTGTAAATGTAAACTCAAGACTAACCTAAACAAGAAGTTCCAGAGTGTGTTTGAGGGGATTGCTAAAGCAGGAAACCCAACCCTTCTGAATCAGATGTTCACCGAGATCTACATCATGGAGGGAGGGACTGCAGAGGTCAATGATGAACATGAGGTCAGACAGATTGAAACAGCTTCCAGAACACCAAACAGACCAGAAACAACAATCAGAAGAGAAGACATCTTTAAAGCCCCACCTGGAAGAGATGAACCAATCAGAACAGTGATGACTAAGGGAGTGGCTGGCATCGGGAAAACAGTCTTAACACAGAAGTTCACTCTGGACTGGGCTGAAGGCAAAGTTAACCAGGACATCCAGTTCATATTTCCTTTCACTTTCAGAGAGCTGAATGTGCTTAAAGAGAGAAAGTACAGCTTGGTGGAACTTGTTGATCACTTCTTCAGTGAAACCAAAGAAGCAGGAATCTGCAGGTTTGAAGAGTTCCAGGTTGTCTTTATCTTTGACGGTCTGGATGAGTGTCGACTTCCTCTGGACTTCCTCAACACTGAGATCCTGACTGATGTTACAGAGTCCACCTCAGTGGATGTGCTGCTGACAAACCTCATCAGAGGGAATCTGCTTCCCTCTGCTTGCCTCTGGATAACCACACGGCCTGCAGCAGCCAATCAGATCCCTGCTGAGTGTGTTGACATGGTGACAGAGGTCAGAGGGTTCACTTACCAACAGAAGGAGGAGTACTTCAGGAAGCGATCCAATGACAAGAAGCAGGAAAGCAGAATCATCTACCACATCAAGACATCACGAAGCCTTCACATCATGTGCCACATCCCAGTCTTCTGCTGGATCACTGCTACAGTTCTGGAGGACATGTTGAAGACCAGAGAGGGAGGAGAGCTGCCCAAGACCCTTACTGAGATGTACATCCACTTTCTGGTGGTTCAGTCCAAACTGAAGAACATAAAATATGGTGGAGGAGCTGGGACCGATTCAAACTGGAATGAAGAGACAAAGAAGATGATTGAGTCTCTGGGAAAACTGGCTTTTGAGCAGCTGCAGAAAGGCAACCTGATCTTCTATGAATCAGACCTGACAAAGTGTGGTATCGATATCAGATCAGCCTCAGTGTACTCAGGAGTGTTCACACAGATCTTTAAAGAGGAGAGAGGACTGTACCAGGACAAGGTGTTCTGCTTCGTCCATCTGAGTCTTCAGGAGTTTCTGGCTGCTCTTCATGTCCATCTGACATTCATCAACTCTGGAGTCAACCTGCTGTCAGAAGAACAAACAACATCGTGGTGGTCTGAAGTGTTCAGAGACAAATCAACACGTTTCTACCAGAGTGCTGTGGACAAGGCCTTACAGAGTCCAAATGGACACCTGGACTTGTTCCTTCGCTTCCTCCTGGGTCTTTCTCTGCAGACCAATCAGAATCTCCTACGAGGCCTGATGACACAGACAGGAAGTAGCTCAGAGACCAATCAGAAAACAGTCAAGTACATCAAGACAAAGATCAGTGAGAATCTGTCTGCAGAGAGAAGCATCAATCTGTTCCACTGTCTGAATGAACTGGATGATCGTTCTCTAGTGGAGGAGATCCAACAATACCTGAGTTCAGGAAGTCTCTCCACAGATGAACTGTCTCCTGCTCAGTGGTCAGCTCTGGTCTTCATCTTACTGTCCTCAGAAAAAGATCTGGACGTGTTTGACCTGAAGAAATACTCCGCTTCAGAGGAGGCTCTTCTGAGGCTGCTGCCAGTGGTCAAAGCCTCCAACAAAGCTCTGTAAGTGTGATTTATTCATCATTAAATACTCTGATATCTTTCAACAGGAGTTAAATATAAATAACTTGTGTCCTTCCTGTTGTCTCTCCAGACTGAGTGGCTGTAACCTGTCAGAGAGAAGCTGTGAAGCTCTGTCCTCAGTTCTCAGCTCCCAGTCCTCTAGTCTGAGAGAGCTGGACCTGAGTAACAACGACCTGGAGGATTCAGGAGGGAAGCTGATCTCTGTTGGACTGAAGAGTCCACACTGCACACTGGAGACTCTCAGGTCAGATCAAGAACAATAATCTTTGAAAAAAAACAGTGTTGAAAAATACTTTGGAAACATTCAAAAAATGTGAATGTTTCCAAAGTATTTTATTCTGATTCAGAATCACTTCATAAAGAATGAAATCTGAACTTTGGCTGAGATCAACAAATAATTTGTATTTTAATATTTTGACTTTGATTAATGGACATTTCTTTATTTCTGATTATACAAAAAGTTCATCTGACCAGACAACCTGATTGGTCTGCTAGACATTTAGAACGTACTCAAAATAGCATGACAGCACACCCTGTTGTGCCAATAATGACGTTAAATCAAACCCTCTCGTGTAATACTGCTTAATTCAGTCACGATTAATTATCATGTTTCCAACTTGTTTAGAGTAGAGCAGCAGATATTTAAACATGCTGAGAAAGGATTTCATATTCTGTATCACCAAAACTCCAGACTCAACATATAAACACAATTGTTATTTGTCCTCTTCCATGACATTTCTCTAAACTTTAAGCTTTATTCTCATTTAAACCACCCTTCTCATGTCAGGATTTAAAATTTAGCAATTCGGAAATCTTTTAATGTTTCCAAAGCATTTTGTTCTTATTTATAATATGTTGTAAAGCACAAAGTATGAACTATGGCTATGGCAGTTTTTTTTTTATCTTATGTGAATTTAAATACTGGATGTCTTTTTACTCCTCATTCAGTCACAATTAGTTATAATGTTTACAACTTGTTTAAAAAATGGATATTATATTCTCTATCACCAAAAGTCCAGACTTAACATTTAAACACAATCATTATCTGTCTTCTTCATTTGTCCCTCCAACAAAGCTCTGTAAGTGTGATTTATTCATCATTAAATACTCTGAAATCTTTCAACAGGAGTTAAATATAAATAACTTGTGTCCTTCCTGCTTTCTCTCCAGACTGAGTGGCTGTAACCTGTCAGAGAGAAGCTGTGAAGCTCTGTCCTCAGTTCTCAGCTCCCAGTCCTCTAGTCTAAGAGAGCTGGACCTGAGTAACAACGAGAACAATAATCTTTGAAAAAAAAACAGTATTGAAAAATTCTTTGGAAACATTCAAAAAATGTGAATGTTTCCAAAGTATTTCATTCTGATTTAGAATCACTTCATGAAGAATGAAATATGAACTGTGGCTGAGATCAACAAATAATTTATATTTTAATATTATGTGACTTTGATTAATGGACATTTGTTTATTTCTGATTATACAAGAAGTTGCTCCGACCAGACAACCTTATTGGTCAGCTAGACATTTAGAACATACTCAAATTAGCATGACAGCACACCCTGTCATGCCAATAATGACATTAAATCAAACTCCTGTAATATTGCTTAATTCAGTCACGATAAATTATCATTTTTCCAACTTGTTTAGAGTAGAGCAGCAGATATTTAAACATGCTGAGAAGGGATTTCATATACTGTACCACTGAAAGTCCAGACTCAACATATAAACCAATCGTTATTTGTCTTCTTCTATGACATTACTTTAAACTTTAAGCTTTATTCAATTTAAACCCCGCTTCACGTCAGGATTTAAAATTTAGCAATTTAGAAATCTCTCTTCCTTATCACTCATTCAGTCACAATTAGTTATCATGTTTCCAAGTTGTTTAGAAAAAGGATTTTACATTCTCTATCACCAAAAGTCCAGATTTAACATTTAAAAACAATCGTTATCTGTCTTCTTCATTACCGTCCCTCCAACAAAGCTGTGAAAGTGTGATTTATTTCAACAGGAGTTAAATATAAATAACTTGTGTCCTTCCTGTTGTCTCTCCAGACTGAGTGGCTGTAACCTGTCAGAGAGAATCTGTGAAGCTCTGTCCTCAGTTCTCAGCTCCCAGTCCTCTAGTCTGAGAGAGCTGGACTTGAGTAATAACGATCTGCAGGATTCAGGAGGGAAGTTGATCTCTGATGGACTGAAGAGTCCACACTGCACACTGGAGACTCTCAGGTCAGGATTCATTAACCTATTCAACTGATAACCATTTAAAATCTGACTAACTTTAGTTGATAAAACAGCTGCTTTGTGTCTTTTGATACGATAAACTTGGGCAGTAGTTAATAATTATATAATTATTAATTCCTAGACTCAGAGTTACTTTCCATGAGGATGTTTCATTGTTTACTTTTGTTGTTAAATAGTTAAATAGAACAGATGATTTTAAAGGTGCATTCTAAATCTGACCCAAAATGTACCTGGACAACAAACAAACATAAAACTAACACATGGCTCCACATGTTGACAGAGGGTTCCTGTGTGTTGTTCTGTGTGTTTGCAGTCTGTCAGGCTGTCTGATCGCAGAGGAAGGCAGTTCTTCTCTGGCCTCAGCTCTAAGTTTCAACCCCTCCCATCTGAGAGAGCTGGACCTGACCTACAATCATCCAGGAGACTCAGGAGTGAAGCTACTGTCAGCGGGACTGGAAGATCCAAACTGGAGACTGGACACTCTCAGGTACAAACACTGATGAATATAAAAAGGAGATATTTGTGTAGGAAGTTTTAAAGGAGTACATCTCCAGGAACTAAAATGATGACTTCCTGTTGTTAATAATTGATGTAGTTTGGACACATCTCTGTATGTTAAAGGAACTGTCCGTGGTTCAGTTTCAACTCGACAGAGAGGTCCAGGACAGGTTTAGCCTAGCTTAGCACAAATCAATGTGCTTTCTACGCTGTGAGAAGAGTGTGTGGATGAAGCATTACTATTTCTGCAAACTAGTTAGCTAGAGGTTTAAAATGTCAGTTGCCGGTGCTGCATGGCTCATGTGATCGATCAGAGACGTATACCGACATCCAGACCAATTATTTCTCTAAGTTCCTCTTGTGCTGGGAGAGTACCGGCTCTAAGTTCAAAAAGTCCCTCAAAATGCTCTTTCCTATTCCCTGCAGTGCAAACACAATATATACATGTGTGTGTGAGAGTGATGAAATGTTCATGTTTCCCAGACAGAGAAAGGTCCACTGTTGCACCAAATGCTCGCTCTTGGGGGAATTGTTGGGTCTCTGTAAATGATAGTGTGGCAGTGGCGCCGGCAGCCGTAATCCTGTACGCACTGTACACTCTATCTGTAGGTCAGAGGTGGACCGTCAGGGCCAGCAAGGCGTTCTCTGCTGGCCAAGAGATTGTCAGAATCAGAAAATTATATTTTTATAAATCAAGGCCTAAAATAAAGAAAATATGTATTTTCAATATTGTTTACACTGCAAGTTCATTTACATTTTTAAATTTTTTAGTGAAAGCATTTTACTAGCTATTACTGCTTGCTTAAGGTGTTAAAGATTTGAGCAGTGTCAGTGGCCGCTGTGCCTTTGTGTGTGCATGGTGACACGTGTGTGTTAAGCCCGCACTGCTTGGCTCGAATTTGTGGCGAGGCCTGTTGATCACTGATTGGGTTATATGTGTTTTTGATTTCTTTATGGTCACCGTATGAGTAAATATGACCCAGACGCATAACTATCGGTAAGCAGGGTATGCGGTGCTTAAGGGCCCGGACCAATCAGGGGCCCGCGTGATGGGAAGATATTGATTGACAGCCGGGGCCCCCTATCACATTTTCATTACTCGCGACAATCCCAGCAGTCCCACGTGCACTCTGACAGCCAGTGACCAAGCGGGAGTGAGAACTGGTCAAATTCATTTCCTTGTTTTTGATATGAAAACGAGACCGTGGACGAGACACCTGTGTGACTCGAACATTTTACATTTACCAACAAGACGTACAGCGAAAGACCATCCAAAACATTTCAGACCGTCCTGCCAACCTGTATACATTTTAGCATCAATGTACGCTGTAACGATATTTCACTATAAAGTCGCTGAAAGTTGCTGCTGTTTCAATCCTGTCGGCTTTTTGCAGTGGGCAGGGCTACTTCATTCTCCCCGCGACTGATGCGCGCGCACACACACACACACACACACACACACACACACACACACACACACACACACACACGGTGGATGCAGGAAAAACCACAGATGAGACGTACAGGATGACCTAAATTGAGGACAGTTACGCTCGTTATTGTAAGTGCAATGATAAGTTAAAGTCCAATAAGTACTTTATCAAACCGTATGAATGTGTTTCCCAGGCCAGGAGGAAATTAACTAACAATGTAAAGATCAACAAGCCACTGACAGTGACAGATATGTTCCTATTTGATTCATTCAATAAATTATCATTTTTTGTCTTAAATCCACCAGCCATTTTCATATTATACCAACATTTGCAGCATGCTGAGCCTTTTTGGTAAGGTTCCTAGGAAATCTCAGCCCAGAGTAATTAATTAATAGTAATAATTATTATTCTCCCCAAAACAAGTTTCCTTTTTATTTTTAAAGAACTACACAAAAGAAATCGCAACTTTTTTTGCAACTTTCACTGTCTCTCGCAACTTCATTGTAACAAACAAACAAACAAAAGACATCGCAACTTTTATCGACATTTTTTACAAAAGCTCCCGTGAAATCAGACATTTTGGGCCGCAACAATCTCAAAAAAGGCCGCGAAGTCCTGGAGGGACTGCCCTTGTGTGTTTTTTCATGTGTTATGGTGTGCATTCACCACTGTTTTTTTGTTGTTGTGGTGTGCGTAGGCTACTCCTGATTTTGGCAGTCATCTCATCTCTTATATGCTGTGTCTCAATGATCCTATCCTGTCCTATTCATGGTAGCCTACTCGTGGACATTGTGCCGTCATCACGTGCTGTAGTAGAGGGGGCCGCCTTGATAATCCTGCTTAAGGGCCCGGTGTTGGCTCGTTACGCCACTGATATGACCGGTTGTTGTGGGTTTGTTTTGGTTTCTTTGGTAATTGCATTCATTTTGACTACATGTGATGCAGCATCCTGTCATACTGAGTGAAAGTGATGCTTCAGTCAGCGTGTGTTCATGTCTCTGCAGTAGTGTATTAGGTGTCTCTAGGTGTTGAGCCTTGTGTTAAATCACGTTATTCCACACGGTAATGTCCTAGTGTCATGGTCAGGTTATTCAAAGGTGATTTAATGCTGTAGGATAGTACTGAAGGCCCAGGTGTAAAATACACGGCCCGCCACTGCTGTAGATAAACTGCTGGTTTCTATGGACGCTGCTATCGCTGAACCCACGGATCTAGCATGTTGTTGGTATCATATGTGTTTACATGGACATGAATATTCCAGTTATTCTTGATCATATTCAGGATGTGATGTTTAGGCTACATGGCACACAGAGAAATCAGGTTATTCACATCTCCGTACATGCTCACCATCAGCTCTCTCTCTCTCTCTCTCTCTCTCTCTCTCTCTCTCTCTCTCTCTCTCATGTGAAGATAATGTAACAATATGAACAAAACTAACAACAACATGAAAACAAGAATATTACAGTTGTGTGTGTGTGTGTGTGTGTGTGTGTGTGTGTGTGTGTGTGTGTGTGTGTGGGGGGGGGGGGGGTTGTCACTCACTGTTCCTCAAAGTGTGGCAGGTAAAGACATATTCTGCTGCTAGACTGCAGGGTGGTATTTTAGGAAGGAAGTTTAACAAACTCTGAGTGTAACCCTGATGTCTGAGTAGATTTACCCTGAGATGGAAAGTCAGAGATGATATGAGTTGGTTCAATCAACTCAGAGTAGGTTCACACGCGTGCACCACCACAATAAAAAGGCAGCATGAATGGAGCCATGATACTACGATTCACCATGGTAACAAACACAAACAAACGGGTCGGCAGAAATACTCATGCGCACATACAGAGATTTAAAAAAAAAAAAGCAACACAGCAGCTGCTGCAAAAGAGAGAGAATTTGCGTGGGAGAAAATTGCTGCTACAGTAAATGCGTATATTCCAATATAATGTATATCATATTTAATCATAAGGATAGCCTAATATTACTGGTGAAGTGGTATTGAACCTATAATCTATTTCATTTAGGTGCAATCCTGCGGACGAAAAAGTCCCATTCTGAGGCTGCAGCACCATCATTATCAGAATTATAATCCATAATCTTTTATTTCAAAGGGTTTACATCATTCACCTGCAATCCTGTGGAACTCCTTTTAAAAACGTTTAAAACACGTTTCAGAGCCAGTCACACTCTTCTGACGGCGCTTTGCTACAGTGGCTTTACTACAATGCTCCGCATCACCAATGTTGTAAAGACATATGCCGTTTGCAAAAAAACATAATGCGACACAAATAATTTGCTGGGATGTAAGAGCGTAGATGGGTGACGTTAGTGATATGAGGAAGGATAAGGTTATGTAGCCTAGGCTACATAACTGATCGACTGGGAAGAAAAACGATACCGCTCAAATAGGAAGTTATCTAAAAATTAAACTGTCGGGGCTCAATATCATCTCCCGACGTATGTTTAACTTAACTTCCAGTGGAACTTATTTTCAGTCCTAAATAATTGTAATGTGTACAGTGGTCTAATGTATGTGTTCCTAACGTGAAGCTGTATGTGTTTCCTTGAGATCTGGATCTTTTTTGAAAAGTCATTATCTTTGTCTTTTGAGTGTTTACTGCCAGGGCCCAGGTCTGGCAGTACTGCTCCAGCAGGTCCAGGTTCTGCTGTAAGCCCTGTTCTGTAGGGGACAACAGAACCAGGTCATCTGCATAGAGCAGGAACTTGATCTCAGAGTCGTGTAGAGTGAGACCAGGTGCTGCTGATGTCTCTAGGATGGTGGCCAGCTGGTTAATATAGATGTTGAATAGAGTGGGACTCAAACAGCAGCCCTGTCTCACTCCACGCTTCTGACTGAAGAAAGATGTTCTTTTGTTGCCAAGTTTAATACTGCACTTATTGTTAGTGTACATTGATTTAACAATTTGACTATTACTCGAGACATTGGGTGTTTCTCAATTTCAAGAATGCAAAGAACAGACTTGTGTTCTTGGGGAGGACGTTCTTGCTGGTTGTTCCTGGACGAATGAACCCGCAAGTTCACAAGCACAGAAAATGCTGTTAACAGTTTGAGACGATGAGTTCTTCCTGTTATTGCTCAACACCCCCAGCACAGAGGCTACCTGCAGGGCTCCGAAATAACAGCTAGAAATATAAACCACTACAATATAACCACTTTGTATTAAAACAATCTTCGGGCAAGAAAACCTCATAATGCTACAACTGCTGCAATAATATTGAAAAATAAAACTTATTGAGCTTTAATTTTACTGTTTATGGTTTAGCTCAAACATCCCTTACTTATTCAAAAGAGTTAGCAGAGTTAGCTGTTGTGTTAGCAGAGTTAGCTTTTGTGTTAGCAGGGTTAGCTGTCGTATTAGCCAAGTTAGCTGTTGTGTTAGAGGAGTTAGCTTTTGTGTTAGCAGAGTTAGCTGTCATGTTAGCACAGTTAGCTGTTGTGTATGAGGAGTTATCTGTTGTGTTAACAGAGTTGTGTTAGCCAAGTTAGCTGTAGTGTTAGCATAATTAGCTGTTGTGTTAGCAGAGATAGCTGTTGTGTATGAGGAGTTAGCTGTAGTGTTAGCATAATTAGCTGTTGTGTCAGCAGAGATAGCTGTTGTGTATGAGGAGTTACCTATAGTGTTAGCATAATTAGCTGTCGTCTTAGCAGAGTTAGCTTTTGTGTTAGCAGAGTTAGCTGTTGTGTTAGCCAAGTTAGATATAGTGTTAGCAGAGTTAGCTGTTGTGTTAGAGGAGTTAGCTGTTGTGTTAGCCGAGTTAGATATAGTGTTAGCAGAGTTAGCTGTAGTGTTAGCCGAGTTAGATATTGCGTTAGCAGAGTTAGCTGTTGTGTATGAGGAGTTAGCTGTTGTGTTAGCATAATTAGCTGTCGTCTTAGCAGTGTTAGCAGAGTTAGCTGTTGTGTATGATGAGTTATCTGTTGTGTTAGCAGAGTTAGCTGTAGTGTTAGCATAATTAGCTGTCATGTTAGCATAATTAGCTGTTGTGTTAGCACAGTTAGCTGTCATGTTAGCACTGTTAGCTGTTGTGTTAGCAGAGATAGCTGTTGTGTATGAGGAGTTAGCTGTTGTGTTGGCAGAGTTAGCTTTTGTGTTAGCTGAGTTAGCTGTGGTGTTAGCAGAGTTAGATATAGTGTTAGCAGAGTTAGCTGGGGTGTTAGCAGAGTTAGATATAGTGTTAGCAGAGTTAGCTGTGGTGTTAGCAGAGTTAGATATAGTGTTAGCAGAGTTAGCTGGGGTGTTAGCAGAGTTAGCTGTTGTGTTAGCAGAGTTAGCTGTTTTGTAAGCAGAGTTAGATATAGTGTTAGCAGAGTTAGCTGTAGTGTTAGTATAATTAGCTGTTGTGTTAGCAGAGATAGCTGTTGTGTATGAGGAGTTATCTGTAGTGTTAGCATAATTAGCTGTTGTGTTAGCAGGGTTAGCTGTTGTGTTAGCAGGGTTAGCTGTTGTGTTAGTAGGGTTAGCTGTTGTGTTAGCAGAGTTAGCTGTCATGTTAGCAGGGTTAGCTGTCGTGTTAGCAGGGTTAGCTGTTGTGTTAGAGGAGTTAGCTGTGGTGTTAGCAGGCTTAGCTGTGGTGTTATCAGAGTTAGCTGTTGTGTTAGCAGAGTTAGCTGTCGTGTTAGCAGAGTTAGCTGTAGTGTTAGCGGAGTTAGCTGTTGTGTTAGCAGAGTTAGCTGTCGGTGTTGTAACTTGTAGACGTCCCTAAGCACTCGTCTTACTGCCGGTAGCAGCAGAGAGCAGAAGCCAGCAGGCAAGTCTTATTTAAATAAACTCCTGGTGTACTTACAAACTTTCCAATCCATCGTTTTATGAGTACATAACCTGTTTGTACTACTGTAGAAGTTTGGTATCATTTTGGGCGTTATTAGTGGGGTAACTTACGAGATACACTCTTGGATCCATTAGCGCCTGCACTAAGCTAACCAGCTGATAACGCTAACTCTCCAAATGTTGGACCCAGGTGAAAAAGCTTCTGGGGGTGTTTGGCTCGAGGTCGTGGTGCAAAGGACCCTCGGGGGAAATTACTCCCAACCATCACTTTAACATCTGATTTATTTTAATTTAGTAGGTTTATCTCAGTTTAAACTATTTATTTGTTATTTCTGTAGAGCTTCAATCAAACATGTCTACTATTCTTCTTCTCTCTCTCTCTCTCTCTCTCTCTCCCTCTCTCCCTCTCTCTCTCTCTCTCTCTCTCTACCTCTCTCTCTCTCTCTCTCTCTCTCTACCTCTCTCTCTCTCTCTCTCTCTCTCTCTACCTCTCTCTCTCTCTCTCTCTCTCTCTCTACCTCTCTCTCTCTCTCTCACTACCTCTCTCTCTCTCCCTCTCTCTCTCTCTCTACCTCTCCCTCTCTCTCTCTCTCTCTCTCTCTCTCTCTCTCTGAGTGATGTAATGCTCCTCCTTTCAGGGTGGAGCCTGCTGGAGTCAGATATTTGACACCAGGTCCATGGAGATGTAAGTCTGTTTTTAATTTCATTCATCAAACTGTGACATCACTCATTAAACCCTCTGATGTCATCATCCACGTGCTGATTGGTTAATAACTGCAGCTGTGTTGTGTCTCCTTCTCTCCGTCAGATTCCTGTGAACTCACACTGGACACAAACACAGTGAACAGAAAACTCAAACTGTCTGACAACAACAGGAAGGTGACACGTGTGAAGGAGGATCAGTCATATCCTGATCATCCAGAGAGGTTTGACTGCTGGTATCAGCTGCTGTGTAGAGATGGTCTGACTGGTCGCTGTTACTGGGAGGTCGAGAGGAGAGGAAAGGTTAATATATCAGTGAGTTACAGAGGAATCAGGAGGAGAGGATACAGTGATGACTGTGTGTTTGGATGTAATGATCAGTCCTGGAGTCTGATCTGCTCTGATGATGGTTACTCTGTCTGGCACAATAACAGAGAAACATCCATCTCCTCCTCCTCTGTCTCTAACAGAGTAGCAGTGTATGTGGACTGTCCTGCTGGCTCTCTGTCCTTCTACACAGTCTCCTCTGACTCACTGATCCTCCTCCACACCTTCAACACCACATTCACTCAGCCTCTCTATCCTGGGTTTGGGTTCAGGATAAGGTCTCTTGGTTCCTCAGTGTCTCTGAGTCCTGTGTAGGACGGAGAGTCTCCTCCTGTTTCTCACTGCTGATCAGTTGAGTCTGTACAGGATCACACTTACAGAAATATTTCAGGTTATTGTTATGAACTAATGAATGAACTTTGTATAAAATAATTCAGAATGATTGAACAGATTCCTCATGAACATTGTAAACCTCTTCCACTTCCAGTCCTTTAAAGATGGAAGCTGTGATCATGAAATTGTAGAAATGCCGTTGACTTGTGTCATGTTTAGTTTTGAGTTCTGTCTCTTTTCACAATAAAAGCATAAAGTTACTGTGAGAGTGTTTGTGGTCTTTCTGTTTAACTTTTACACACGATAAGATGTCTGGGTGTCCCAGAGGTCTTCCAGGTGGAGCTGCAGCGTCAGAAACCCTCCAATCAGAGCAGTCAAGTACGTTAGTCTTTCACTTTAAAAAAAAAAAAAAAAAACAGTGTCTATCGTTATTAGGATCCCTAAACATGGATTAAAATACTTTAAAAAACGAACAATGATCTATAACAAACAAAATGAACAAGAATGAACTAGGTAGCCTCAGTGTAATACGATTTAACAAGAGTTAGGAGATGCACACAGCATTGAGATTATAATAACATGTAACTTCCTGTATTTATTATGTATAGTATGGTTTTAAGGTGTTAATACATGTAAAGTTTCTGCTCCGGGAAATGTCAATCAGGTATTTTATCTGCTGAAGTCTGCACACGTAGTTATGATCTACTCTTCCATCGTCTTTTGTTTTGGAACTACAGTAACTTTTAAATGTGCATGTGGCACCTGTTCATCTCCATGAAACATTGGTTAATTTTAATTAATGTATACCCCTGAACTTCACTAGTGTCCAAGTATCTACTATATGTTAAAATGGTTTTAATATGAATCTGCTCCTATGAATTTCCTGGTAGTGTATCAATTATTAAGTGGCCATATTATGCTAATTTTCAGGTTCATAATTGTAATCTGAGGTTGTATCAGAATAGGTTTACATGGTTTAATTTTCAAGAAACACCATATTTTTGTTGTACTGCACATTGCTGCAGCTCCTCTTTTCACCCTGTGTGTTCAGGTCTCTGTTTTAGCTACAGAGTGAGACCTCTCACTGCTGTACTATCTTTGTTGTCAGTCGCACATGCTCAGTAGCTAGGTAAGGACTACATGAGCTAGCTAGCTGTTTCTACAACTTCAGTAGTACAAGGCAGGATTAGCCGGGAGACTTCTTCTAAATGAGGGCGCACTTCCAACTTTGTGTGGAATACCTGCAGAACAGGGACATGGAAGTAGTTCTTTACAATTTATTTTGTAGATTAGGGTGAATTTGTGTGTGTTGTAGCAATGTATTGCCATTGAGAACGAGCTAGCATGCTAACAGTTAGCCCCCTAGGCCCCTCGTCTCGGCTAATGACGTAGAAAGCCGTGCAGATTTTGACCAGCTCACCCAGAGACTGAAGGCAGGACACATTCAGGAACCATATCTCACTCTAAACACCATGGATGTTTTTGTTTCAAAGTTTGTATGCGTGTGGAAGCACCAGAGACACAAAATAACACCCCAAATCCCAGAAAAAGTGATTTTTTCATAATATGGGCACTTTAAGGGTGCCACGATTTCAAATCGAAATCGACTGAAATTAAGTCACAATCTCGAATTTCTAATAAAAAAAATGGAATCGTCGATGCTGCCATTCCCCCATGTCACGTCTTGCCAAGTGGAAAAAAAAAACATAGAAAAAAAACCCAAGTGGATAAGGGAGCATCTGAAAGCGTACCTCCTATGGGGAGATTCTGATGCTAACAAGCCATCACCCGCTGTTAGCATCCAATTGACTCCCATTCATTTTGGTGTCACTTTGACAGTGAATAACTTTACCTGAAGCGTTTAAAGACTCTATTTGTCCATTGTTTATTTCTAAAGAAAGACAACAATGTATAAAAGGCTCCATTACCTTGTATCTCACATTATGACCCCATAGCAGATGTTTTTGTAAAAATAGGTTAACGATTGTGTCATAACCACGCGACTTATTGTCGCATAGAAGCACTGCCGGCAAGAATGACGTAACAGGAGCGAGTCGGTTCATTCTCCCGGTTCAGTGACACTACTCAGGTTAATTAACTGGCTCTTTGGTCAGTTCGACTCAGTGCGAGTAAGTCAACCTCCTCTAATTTAGCTACAGCCAGTCAAAAGATAGCATGGCAACTGCAGATGCAGGAGACCCATCGACAGAACTTGAAGTATTTTGGATTTCCAGTGAATTATGTTGACAACGTTCGCATTGTCGACAAAAAAGCCACAGTTTGCAAGCTCTGCTATGTGCGTGTACCATATTCTTCCACTGGCAGCACAACTAACATGGCAGTTATCTGTGTGGTATATGTTCAACTGTTCGGAAATAGTTTGTTAAGACACTTAATTGTTCAGTGAAGATATGGACATGGCTGTTTTATTGTTTTTTGTTTGCTTAGTTGTAAACTCGAATGTCATCTTCTGTGATTATATTGCATAAAAGTCTGGTCAAAAAATGGCAAAGCAACCTGTGCTTTAAAAAATAAATAAATGTAAAAATCGAGAATCGAATCGAAACGTGACCTTGGAATCAAAACTTTAATCGACTCGAGTATAGACCATTTACGCAAAAACCGGAAATACGTCAAGGAAGCGTAAACCCATTTCTGGTGTATGCTTTGTTGACAGAGAAATGGCAGTTAGAGTGTTTTCGACTAGCTTGACTTGTCTTCCAAAGTTCACCAGCGCCGATGTGGTGAAGAGTGTGGAGATACATTCGTCCACTAAAGGGAACAAACTGGACAAGGGATATAAATTCTTCCACAAAGAGTTTATCCACAATTACCAAGGTAAGTAAAGAAGGAATTGCGATAGCTAGCTTTAGCATTAGCAATATCACCGGTTATAACTCTGTTAACGTTAACTGTAAAGTAAGTAAATCTTAGCTAGGTGTTGTGAATTTGTAATATAAGGTATAACACATCGCAGTGAAGATGTTGTTTGTATGTTTAAGTGAGATGGCATGAGATAACATAACAACCAGTAATTAGGTGAAGCTGTACTAGGTAAATGTGAAATGTTACTGACATTGTGTTGTGACTTAACATTAATGTTACGAAGTGAAGTTGTGTATTTCTATGTGAGATAACACGTAATGTTTTCTTGTTGCATGCGGTTATAGTATCAAATATACTCCAGGGACAGGTTGTAGTGAGAGGTAGATGCTTCAGGTCAATGAGGAAGAGCGAAAAGCCTCACAAACTGGAGGTTTGACTATAAACAGAATGCCGGTTGGCAAAAGTTCAAAAAGTTGCCCGTTCTTGTGTGTTCACTCTTCTTGCTGCGGTTGCAGCACTTTCTTCACTTACTATTTCTTTACTGAAAGTAGGGTGACCAGACGTCCTGTTTTTCCATGACATGTCCTCTTTTTGATGCCTAAATAATGTAAATAATGCGTCCGGCCGGAATTTCCGGCCGGACTGAACTGCTGAACTGCTGAACTGCTGTGTCCCAGTACAATCTAAAGTCCAGGTTGAACTAAATTGCTCAATTCACCCCCCTCTTTTACAAACTCTAATCTTGCCACCCTACTGAGTTACTAAGTTACAGTTTCATGTTATTATGAACATTGATGTAACAGCATAAGTATGACTTAAGTGTAACCTATTTAATTTGTTACTGTGTCTAGATATCACTGGCAGCAGAATGTGCCAACCTGAAAGCTTTCTCCTGCAGTTGTGCGGCTGGTAAAGGATTCTGCAATCACATAGTTGCCATCCTTTACCAGACCGCACATTATTCACAGCTGGGTCTGCAGTCTGTTCCACCCCCCCTGGCCTGCACAAGTGGCTTGCAAAGATGGCACAGACCAAGAACACAGGTGGGTTTGTGATAAACATGTCATAATTTAAGAACCGATGCGTCTATAACAACGGTAAATTATTATAAAAACACCCCCAGTAGTGACTACAGACTGTAACTGCTTTTTGTCTTTTACTTTTTAGGGGAATCCATCCTGAATCTGTGAGTGAGCTGGTGGTGCAAAAGCCCAAAACAGTGGGCAAGAACGGTCTGAGGTCCACACTGTACAAGGCATATACAGGTGATTAATTTGTTAACTTTTTAATGTTATGACTACCATCATTATTAATTCCATACCATTTCCATTTGTGGTCACCCAATGGGATGTCCCTCTCTGTCTTCAAAAAAGTCATTACTTTAGTTAGTAGTTACTTATAATGTAGACACTCCATTCTCTAGTACTAGTATTGAGAAATATAATGAATAAAATGTAAATGTAGTTAAGCACTCATGTCAAACTTTTCTTTTGTGTGACCAAAAATCTTGTGTATCTCTTTGCTCTTTTGTCTAGGACCACTGCCAGATCCATATATGATGGCATCTGGAAGCAAATTAAGCCAGGTGCAGCCCCAGCCTCTCATGGCTGTTGTATTGGATGGGTTTCTGAGATGGTGATGGCATCTAAATTTGGGTCTGTCCCTCGTGGATCCCCCATGTCCTATCAGTGTCCACCCAAGAAGTCCAGTGACCTCATCCTACACCACATGGCTCCAGAATTTCCATCCCTTCCTCTGATGCAGCACACTTTTCCCAGGTTGCATTTCGTTCCGACCCTACATCAGTTAATGCATCTCCAGTCTCTTGAAGTGTCACAGCAGCTGTCAAGCGAGATAGCAAAAGAAACTCAGCAGCAGTCCAAATGTCCTGCGTGGACACAGCTACGGCGACCAAGTCCTGCGCAGAGCAGGAGTCTGCAGCTATTCAGATGATCAGAAGCTCCACAAAGCAAACAGCTGCAATGAAGCGTGGTTTGCTGGTGGAGCCTGAAGTGCTGACAAACTATGCTGAACTGATGCGAGTTAATGTGCTACCAGCAGGATTCGTCATTCACCCTGACACACCACACCTCGGGGCCAGTCCGGACGGTCGGGTGTATGACCCTTCAGAGTCACCTCCTTTTGGCCTGGTTGAGGTGAAGAGCAGCACAAAAAATGATCCATCTCAGGTTGCTCACCTCAAGGTGCAGGAAGGCCATGCCAGTCTGAGGCGTTCACATAAGTACTACTGGCAGGTTCAGGGCCAACTGGCAATCACAGGACTGACATGGTGTGACTTTGTTACCGATACCCTATAAAATTTAACTGTGGAAAGAATTTGGCGTGATGACTAATTCATAGCGGAAATGAAAGAGAAATTAGATATATATTATTATGGCACATACATGAATGCATACCTTGAATTCCACTAATCTTGTCTTTACCAATCAGTTTTGCCTTCTGTCTTACTGTTGATGAACTGTAATGTTATTTTGTATTGTAAATGTTTGATGTTATTTATTGAATCAGTTGTTATTAATCAGTTGATGTTACACATACCAAAAAATTAAAGGATGCATCATTTTGACCAAAAATTGTTCATCTAATGTTTTAGTGAAATCATTTTTTTTTTTTTCTGCAAAAACATACAAGTAAGTACATTGAGTTGTTCACTGTTCTCTGAATGATGCTGTTCTCTGCATTTTTTGCATTAATCAGTGGTGGAATGTAGCAAGTACATTTTCTCAAGTGCTGTGCAATTTTGAGGTACTTGTACTGCACTTGAGTACTTTCCATTTCATGCTTTTATGCTTTATACTTCTACTCCACTACATCTCGGGGAAAAATGTTGTACTTTTAATTATATTTAATTTGATGTTTAAGAATATGTGGGAACACTAAATTATTTACGTACTATTTACACAGTCTTTATACATTAATTACATACAAAACATTAATTCATTCTTTTTTTATTTAACCAGGTAGGCCGTTGAGAACAAGTTCTTATTTGCAACGACGACCTGGCTAAGGAAAGCATAAGCGTGCAAGACAACAAATACTACTACTAATAATACAGTACAGTACAGGAATACAGAATACAATTGGCTACATGAAGTGCAGATTAAGTAGGCATTACAAATCTGTCGCAAAGGGAGGGGTATGTAAATCGGAGGATATGCGACAGTGAATAAGGTAATAACAAAATATATGAATAGACAGTCTATAACACTGCTGAGATGTAGTGAGTCAATATACAGTTAGTGCAAGTTGTCTTCTAGTTAGTGATGTAGTTCAGTGATACAATAAGTATGAAAGACTATATAAAATGCTGAGTGTAGTGAAGAGTCAAAATACAGATACTGCAAATAGTGGTCTAGGTGCTAATGTAGTTTATGGATAACACAATATGCATGAATAGACAGACTCTATAAATGTTGAAAGAGTCAATTGTAAGTAAAAAATAGTTGTGCATAACGGGGTAAGATGGAAGGTGCAAACGAGTGAGAACAGAATATGATAAATGAGCTGGTACCAGTGAGTTAAGCGACGAGTGTGTAACGAGGGCCAGCCAACTAATGCATAGAGGCTGCAGTGGTGGGTGTTAAAAGGGGCAACAGTGGCGAATTCACTCCTCAAAACAAAAAGGCCTTTGATAATTTGCTACAAAACAGCAGTTAAGCCAGATCTGATTCACACTGCCAATCAGCGTGAGCGGCACGGGAGAGTCCCAGATGTGAAAGGACTTTACCCTACCGATCACTCTCTCCACTATAATTCTGAGGCAGGCAATGGCTTGGGTTTGTTCCGTTTCCTCCTTGTGAATTGAGCTGAACGCTTACAAGGTGGAATGATGAGCTTAGCTCCATCGTCAGCAAGGAGGTCTTGAATAAGGAACCCTTTGTCCGCCATGACATCGTCTCCTGGCTCCAACAAGGGAACGACTCCACTGATTCTGGTGATCTCCTTATCTGAGATGCACCCAGTGTACAGGGGTGAGACGAGTGTCACCAAACCATTGGGAGCAACTCCAATCAGCCCTTTCAACGTTGTCCTGTTTTTGTAGTTTTAAAATGTTTCTGACTGTAAGGTCAGGGATGAGGCTGTCAGGGCTATTTCTGTGCAGTCCAGTATCAGAGAGTATAGGACGTGCTTTCTGTCATTTAGGAATGTGGTTTGATTGATGACTGACAGGTCAAGAGGTCACGACCTGTCAAAATTTTGATTGATGTTCGACAGGTGTTTCTGATGCAATATCTATTTACAGTACAGGGTAGAGACAGGAAATGCGGTTTTCAAATGAACCAATGAGAATGAGAATATTTGAAAAACAAGTCAACTATAAAAAGTAGAAAAATATGTTGTGCTTTTAAAAGCCATTGTGATTTTTTTCCCCACTTACAATCCCTTGTAACACTCGCTGACCAAGCGCAGTTGGAAAATTTTCACTGCATCTTGTCCTATCAAATTTTCGTACATGTCTGTGATGGGGTCAAAGATTTTCTTCACTACTTTCAGTTCATGTAGTAATGTCTGTGCTACTACCCAGACTCTGAAATCCTCGGTTTTGATGTTCCGGGCAAGTAACAAACGTTGAATAGCTGGAATAAAACGAGGTGTGATGAGTCTTTTCATCAGGGGGTAAAAGTTATCTCCGTAAAAGTTGTCCTCCAATGCTTCCAGACATGCGTGTTCTCGCTGACTAGGGTGGTCAATCTTACACCCATGACACTCAGAGCGTCTGTCCTTGTGAATAATCAAGTTGAGAAGATGGAAAACGGCCGATTTAACGGTGTCAATGAGCAGAGAAGAGACCCAGCCGTCAACCTCATCCTCCTGTTCTGGAGTAGGGCTCTCCTCCTGTCCATGTGGAGGGCTTTCCTTACCCTATTCGTCAGGAATTTCGTCCTCCATTTCATCATGACTTTCTTCATCTGATGAATCAACGCTTTCCTCTTCCACCTCCTCTGATGAATCATCGTCCTCTTCCGATTGAGCTGGCGGAGGCGTATGGGCTATCACTCCCTCATCAGAGTTCTGCTCAGCAGGGACGTCCCGAGACGGCGCCTCAGGAGAAACCGGAGAGGGTGGAGGACATATCAGGCTTTGACTCTCCTCCTCCTCCTCCTCAACTGAGAAGAGAACCCGAGGGGTAAGGGATCTCTTTGTCGATGA
The DNA here is from genome assembly GCF_008315115.2 of Sander lucioperca. Lineage (NCBI taxonomy): Eukaryota > Metazoa > Chordata > Actinopteri > Perciformes > Percidae > Sander > Sander lucioperca. Next base: position 13,721,996 of record NC_050177.1, read on the forward strand.
GTTGAACATCTTGTATGGTGTGAGGCTCCTCTGTCTTGCGTTGAACATCTTGTACGTTGTAAAGAAGCCTGATTCAGTCTTTATAGTATTGTAAGGGGAGGCGTGGTTAGGAAAAGAGGAGTGGTTAGGGGAAGAGGTGTGGTTTGGAAAGTTCTGGGAAAAGAGGCGTGGTAAAGTTCAAAAGTTTAGAGTTTTTTTCACAACCAGCGCATTCTTCCATCCGCGACAGCGAAGGAAGAGGCCCGTAATCGTCTCCCTCACTTCCATCAGCCTGTCCATCCATTCCAACGTTGGTAAGACTAACACGGTTCGGAATAAACCGCAGTCTGGATTAAATCTCTGCAAAACAAAAAGATCGCAGGCTCTCTTTGCTTCCGGAGGCTGTGATACCAGAGTGGCTCGGAAACACCAACGGCCGGAGGTTGTGGTTCCGGATGGCCATGTAGCCCCAAAGATGATTTTCATCTGAGTCAAGTCATAATCACTGGGGTAATTATCAGTTCTCGGGCGCTTCTCCTCAGGATTCTCTTCATCATCATTGCTACAAAGGTACACTTCCTCCTCCTTGCATTCTTCCATAACCGTTTGCGTTTCTTTATCCAGCGTAGCAACACTCTCATTCTCCTTATTAGGGTTACAGGCAAATTGTAGCATCGTCTTCATCACACCCCAGTCGTCGAAGGTCATTTTCACCATGTCGGTTGAGGGACACAATTTTTCCCCTTCCTTCAGCCGATAAAAACAAAGTTCACCTTCTTCATACTTGAACACATAACCCCACGATCCAGTCATCCCACTCGCCTGTAGAGACCATTCCTCCTGCAGAGATACCGACGGAGGCATCTGGGTACGACATAGGTACAATGTACATTTCTTCGGAGCGCCCGGAGCCTCGAGACCTTCTTGATATATCGTTACAGGAGTCTCACAGCGAAGAGGACCATGTGTTAGGACCAGTCCCTCCTCGGTAAGGACTAGACGGAGAGCAGGACTCTACATCATCCATCTTAGAAGCAGTAATATCATTCATTGCTGACATAGCGAGTAGCAAGCTAGTATCCTGTTGAGAATCAGGAAAGAACTCCTTTAACCTTTATATGCTTGAAACAAACTTCTTTTTTAACCCTACCCATCTATTTCCTCTCACAGCCCATTCTCATTGGTTCATTTGAAAACCGCATTTCCTGTCTCTACCCTGTACTGTAAATAGATATTGCATCAGAAACACCTGTCGAACATCAATCAAAATTTTGACAGGTCGTGACCTCTTGACCTGTCAGTCATCAATCAAACCGCATTCCTAAGTGACAGAAAGCACGTCCTATACTCTCTAGTATCACTCCGACATTCGGACAGTACCTCTGGAATTTAAGAGGCATAGTGGACTTAACCTTTTCCCTGCTTATCCAGATGGGAAGTGAGCTCAGCATCATAAAAAGATAATTGGCCCAGGTGATGGTAACCCTGCTGACCGTGGCAATGCTCACATTAAACATGTCAGCAATGAGCTGCTCCTTCATGCCAACAGCAACCCGCATGGAGTACATCAAGAACTCATCTATTAATGGCATGATGCTTGGTGGGCTGGGATCTTGGCAGCCTTCCTCACCTGCCCTCTTTGCTTTGGTCCAGTACACCAGTCTAAGGGCAGATGGTGCAATCGACTCCCAAAAAATAGTAAAAACCGTCTTGGATGGAAATTTCGTGTAGAAACAAATTTGGTCATCCGATGAACAGTATCAGCTGAAGAGAGTAGGGGGCGGTAGGTCAGTATTTTGCAACATGGTTTCTAAGTCATGGATGTGACCCAAAGCCTCATCCAGAGCACCTGTAAAGATAAAAAAAACATACATTTACATTAATATATTTATGCTACCTTTCAACACAACACAGAACAGTAATCATGTGAACTCTTTAATGACATCACTGCAGAAAGAATGCCATTCAGAGCATTTCCCTCTACAGGGGGTAAATAGCCTCGGCGCTACATGTCAGCAACATTAAAATGATGCGCGAGCATCTTGCTACAGTAACGCTACATTTTAAATTTGTCAACAGATGTAGGCTAACAGGCTAACGTTAGTTGAATTTCGTGAACAGCTTATGTTATACACATAAGTTGTTCAGTTAGAAATGCATTTATCCATTAACGGTACATATAGTTGACTAGAGTTATCTTACTAAACATATTGTGAACAATCTTACCTGCGGGTGGGTTTGTCACGTAGTCGTGATCCATTCTTACTGCCTTAGCCACCATGTCACTATCTTTACAGCATAGCTGGATAGACGTTTGACGGTTCTGTCATATACTGATTCCCTTCTCAAAGGAGCAGTAAAATTGTTCCAAGGGAATAGGCTTGGGACAACACCACTGTTCAGGCGACGAACGACGCAGCCACCAATGTAATCATCCAGACATAGGTGCTACCTCGTTTTCCATTAAAACTGCTCCCTTCCTCTCTTTGGATTGCCTGTATCCATTTGGGTTTCAGGTTTGGATCCACAGGAAAAGAATTAAATGAAAGGTAGGGCTGTTTTTGGGTGGAAGACGAACAGCCTGGAACACAACAGAAACTGCGACTCTTCGACTCCGCCATTTTTCGTATCTGCCGCTACAATAACAGGAAGTTCTAATACACTTCAATGACGTATTTCCAGTCGAAAAATGCAGTAGTGCGTAAAAGGCCTATTTGGAGAATCATGACACCCCTATCAATTATTGAAAAAAAATTAAAAAACACTTTAATAAATGAAATTAAAAAAA
>NC_050177.1:13729762-13739762 GCF_008315115.2 Sander lucioperca
CTTCACACTGCCACCTTAAAAAAATTTCCTCGGGCGGTGACGTCACGTGAGCTGCAACACGGCGCGAGCACAGACGAGAGAAAGAGAGAGAGAGAGAGAGAGAGAGAGAGAGAGAGAGAGAGAGAGAGAGAGAGAGAGAGAGAGAGAGAGAGAGAGCGAGCAGCAGCAGCGCGCGGACACGGCACACAGCAGCGCAGGTCCAACGGCTCGTGGAGAAACGTTGACTCAACGTCCGCAGGAGGAGAAGGAAGAAAACAGACCGGCGCGAGGAGGGTTTTTAGAGTAAAAGCCCGCGGTTTTTCCCCCGTTGTTTTCCGCGCGCTGTTTTCCCGACTGTCCTCCCTACCCTCTCCCGCCGGTATCGATCCTTCAGCGCCCCCCCCCCCCCCACTCTCTCGCTACTCTCGACGCTTGTTGACTCGAGACTTCAGGAAGGAAAAGTGGGCGCGTGGATCTGTGACGAGGCAGTGGAATGGCTCACCTCATCATGGAGGGCAAAGAGAAGGCACCAGGTAAGATGGAGGGATGGAGAGATGGAGGGATGGAGGAGAGGAGAGATGGAGGGCGGAGGGTGGGAGTGTACTGCGGTATCATCCTGAACGCAGCAGCTGCACTGGAGCTTTTAGGTGTGGTTATTATGGGATGGGGTGCAGTGTGTGTGTGTGTGTGTGTGTGTGTGTGTGTGTGTGTGTGTGTGTGTGTGTGTTTTCAACCGAACGGCTGAGAGAAGCCTGATGCAGCAAAACACAGAGACAGAGAGAGAGAGAGAGACGGGTTAAAGACAGGATGTTGCAGGGAGACAGGTAAATAAATAGATGAAAAAGATGTGGACAGGACGGGGGATGTGATATATGAGAGTGGAGAGACACTTGGACAGAGAGACAGATAACAGGAGGCAGAGAGACAGGTCAAAAGACAGGGTGTTGCAGGGAGACAGACAGAGAGAGAGAGAGGGAGACAGGTAAAAAGACAGGCTGTTGCAGGGAGAGAGAGAGACAGAGACAGGAGGGCAGGTAGACTAGAGAGACAGACAGGTTGACTAGACAGACAGACAGGTAGACTAGAGAGACAGAGACAGGAGGGCAGGTAGACTAGAGAGACAGACAGGTTGACTAGACAGACAGACAGACAGGTAGACTAGAGAGACAGACAGACAGGACAGTTGAAAAATGGTCAAAGGACTTAGACAAAGGACGGGGGACAGATATGAGTGTTACAAACGGTCTTAGAGACAGACGGGATAGAAGAGAGACAGGTATGAGGTGCAGAGAGACAGACAGACGGGAGAGAAGAGAGACAGGTATGATGCAGAGAGACAGACAGACTGGAGAGAAGAGAGACAGGTATGAGGTGCAGAGAGACAGACAGACGGGAGAGAAGAGAGACAGGTATGAGGTGCAGAGAGTCAGACAGACAGAGAGAAGAGAGACAGGTATGAGGTGCAGAGAGACAGAAAGACAGGAGAGAAGAGAGACAGGTATGAGGTGCAGAGACACAGACAGACTGGAGGGAAGAGAGACAGGTATGAGGTGCAGAGAGACAGACAGACAGGAGAGAAGAGAGACAGGTATGAGGTACAGACAGGAGAGAAGAGAGACAGGTATGAGGTACAGAGAGACAGACAGGTTTGTGTATTCAGCAGTAGGTTTGGAGGGCCTCCGGCAAGAAAAATGTGACGTTTTTCAAAGAAAAACTATTATTTTGGACCATTATTATTATTATTATTATTATTATTATTATTATTATTATTATTATTATTATTATTACCATATGTGTCTAAAATGAATGTTGGAAAAGCTGCAGCAGATAATAAATAAACTTGGGACTAACGACAGTCATAAGATGTCAGAAAAGTCTCGTTCTAGTTACATTCATTCAGCGTAGGTGGTGTCCAAAATGGTGCTCAAGCCTTTTAACTGTAGAGAAAACCCTGGGAAGTTAAGAAATGGTCAACAGGACAGATGGGAGGGAAGACAGACAGTCTGACAGAGAGACAGAGAGACAGGAGGGCAGGTAGACTATAGAGTAGAGAGACAGACAGGAGAGGCTGAGGGAGAGACAGGTTGTTGCAGAAGAGTTAAAGGGCAACCTGGACCCTATTTTCTTCTGTTTTTGTGTCTAAGTGACTGATGGGAACAACAATCCTTGAAATTATAGAGATAGGCCTTACTGTTTAACCGGAAACAGCTCTGAGATCACTAGCGCTAAACCCACCAGACTCCATGTAAATAATCAGTACTTTTAGCGTGTATAGAGCCAGCATATTCTCACATGTAAATCAGTAAACTATGTCTTTATTTCAACCAAAACTAGAGTTGTGATGGTTGTAAAAGTGGAAAGACGACCCAAAACGGCTTTTCATAGTTTTATTTAGTTTCTGTCGACTTTGAATGAAGTGTATTTTACGATGCTAAAATCACTGTTTATTTACATGGAGTCTGGTGGGTTTAGCGAACGCAATTTCGCAGATGTTTTTATGTTTGAAAAAAGGATCTTACACTTTAACAGAAAGGTCTACCTCCTTAGAAATCCTTTCCATAATGTTGTCAGACACTTAGAATAATAATCTGAGTCTGTCAGTGGCAAAACGAGCACTTTAGTGAAGGTAAATACAAGCTGGACAATTGTCCTATTAACTGCAGCAATCTCACTTAATACTGGACGAAGGTCAAAGATTGTTGTTCCCATCAGTCACTGAGACAGTCTGAAGACAGACGGGATAGCAGAGAGACAGACAGGACAGTCTAAAGACAGGCGGGGCGGCAGAGAGACAGACAGGGCAGTCTGAAGACAGACGGGATGGCAGAGAGACAGACAGGACAGTCTGTAGACAGACTGGATGGCAGAGAGACAGACAGGGCAGTCTGAAGACAGACGGGTTAGCAGAGAGAGAGACAGACAGGACAGTCTGAAGACAGACGAGATGGCAGAGAGACAGACAGGACAGTCTGTAGACAGACTGGATGGCAGAGAGACAGATGTGAAGATAGACAGATTAAAATGAAGGGGGAGAGACAGACTGGGAGACAGGTTATAGACGGGTGGAGAGACAGACACGTGAAGACAAACAGGAGAGCTGGAAGACAGATATAAGGTCCGAGGGTGAGACAGGAGGGCAGGCAGACAGCTGCGATGATGAAAATAAAAAGTGTGTGTTTATGTGTGTTTGGGTGTGTCCGATGCATTCTGGGAACTGCAGTTCTCTGCTGTAGCTCAGTCGCAGTTGGAGCAGAACTGTCATGGTGCGTTCACATTTCATGATGTTGTTATTTCGGCAGTTATTAAGTCTGTTTATTGCGATGAAATCACACAAAAAGTCAGTTTAATTTGGGTTCATACCGCTGTAGTAGAGCGGCATCCATCACAGCCCTGAACTCCATTCAGAAAACAAGCATTTTAAAAGTTGTTTGCCTGTCGTCTTGCGGACAGACGTGACAAAGTATGAGTTCAGACTTTTCACAAATCGGCATCATGATGTTGTTATTTCGGCTTACTTTTTATCCGTTTATTGAAATAAAAAAAACAGCTATTTATGTACTTTATGTAGCTCTGGAAGTGGCAGACGCTCAGCTGTAATGTCGACTTCCTGAGGTGGTTTCTACACTCTCAGTCTCTCAGTTTCAGTCTTTTAATGTTTTTCTTGGATGTTGTTTTCACTTTGTCTGCTTGATGTCAGATTTCCGGAGAGATGTGACTCAGTGTGCCTGTAAATAACCAGCAGATCGGACCTTTTAGATATTTCTGTCAGCCGGAGAGAGAGAGAGAGAGAGGATGTAGAAAACTGCTGATGTCGATCCTGGAGAGCAGAGAGTGAGTCAGCCGAGCTGTGATATAATTAAAGGAAGAGTTTGACATTTACAGTATTTATCTTCTTCACTGTCAACGTAAAGCTACAGCGGGTTAGCTTTGTGCTGAACATCCCTGTTTACATCTTATGTGGGTTAAGCAGAGACTTTTATTTTGGCGTGTACACGTATCATCTTTGGTTATACTTCTTATTTTCGTTATATGTTTGTGTGTGTGTGTGTGTGTGTGTTTGTGTGTGTCTATGTGTCTGTGTGTTTGTGTGTGTGTGTGTGTGTGTGTGCGTGTGCGTGTGTGTGTGTGTGTGTGTGTGTGTGTTCATATGTTTTTATGGCCGTAAATGTCGATCATATTTTGACGAATGGGACAGAAAGTAGCACAATCGTCTTATTTTGTAAACTGTAAGCTTTACTTCCTCTTCAGCTCACACACAAACACACACACACACACACACACACACACACAAACACACAGACACACACACACAGACAGAGACACACACACAGACAGAGACACACACACAGAGCTTTGCATTTTTGCGTTCAGTTTGTCACGTAGTGGACCCGTGCGCTGAAGTGCACTAACATGTGTAAGTGGCACGGTAACCACGGTAACTGACCAATGAAACTAGCCTAGAAATCAATTCGCACCCTAGCGGCAGCAGATGTAATTTGCAGCCAGGGTCAGTCTGGCAACTCTCCGTTGGCTTGCGAGCTGGAAAAACCAAACTCTAGTCAGGCCAATCACATCGTGTATAGAGTCGGTGGGCGGGGCTTATGGCTGCTGCTGCTGGCGAACAGCGGTCTTTGGAATCGGCTTTGGCCGCGACTCTGGAAGACTTGGAGTTCAGCTTTTCTTTGAGAAAAGAACAAAGAACGGCACTGAAGTCATTCTTAAAAAAGGAAGATGTGTTCGGAGTTTAAAGTTTAATCTATCAACTAGCGTTGCTCTGGTTGGTTGTAGCTCTATCCTATCGCGTGCAGAGGGAATTTGAAAGACAGCCGTTGATCCCGCCCCTCGGATTGAGCCCAGCCAATGGGGAGTTCCCAGACCCAACATCTGGATGTGGGTCTGACTCGTCAGGCTACAATGAAACATGATCATTATAACGTCACAAGCTCTGAATCAAACACAACTAAGCCCCACAGCAGCCAACGGACGGACGCAGCGCTCCACAAAATCAACTAAATATATTACATACTTATCACAGCACTTTTGATATATTGGAATAACGATATTACGTCGATATAATATTGCACCCCTAGATATAATATTGCACCCCTAGATATAATATTGCACCCCTAGATATAATATTGCACCCCTAGATATAATATTGCACCCCTACTTTATAGTAGTACTAGTTAGTGTCTAGAGGCACTCAGCGATATCAGCACTTTAAAATGTGACTTTCATTCTTCTTTTTAGTGCTGCCTTTTAAATTCAATCCAATGTTCAATCAAAATCAAAATTCTACAGTCCTTTCAGAAAAATGCAGAGTTTTTTTGTGATTGTTTTGGGCTAAAATCCTTGATTATGCGTCACGTTTTCTTAAAAAATGCGATGGAATATGCGGGATATTTATGCAATGTTATGTGATGAAATTGCAGGAACTTGCAAAAAACTGCGGTTTCATCGTGGCTTCATCGCGGGGTTTGCAGCTTTTCGATGATGTTCACGTCACGTAATTACGTCACTTCATAACGTTCCCATGGCAACAGGGGAAAATGGCTGCTCTTGTGTGAAGTAAATGCAACATTTTTCAACTTTCTGCTGAGATATACGGGACTTTTTTGCAACGAAAATGCGGGGATTATGAAATCATGCAAGTCCCGCATATTTTGCGAATAAAATGCGGCCCCCGAAATAAATATGAGGACTTTGGCTGATTATGCATTGAGTTATGAGATGACATAATCACGTTTCTCTGGAGGGACTGGATAAAGGATAGTTGGAAAGGATTTCCTTTAGGGCTGTCCTCGACTAAAGAAATTCTTAGTCGACTACCACTTATATGATTTTGTCGATTAATGGATTAGTTGATGTAATCGACAGAGCTGTGCTCTTTGAGAGGTGGTTAAGACTAGAAAAGCACAATATAAATGTAGTTAATTAACCATCTGTAAAACTGACTTTCTCCACAATTAATCCTGCAAAAGCACCACTTTAAATCTTGTGTTTACCAGAAATGTGCCCATAAGTTTCTTGGAAATGAGTAATTAAGCATGAATAAGCATAAAAAATGACTTAGCAACTAAAGAAATCTTAGTCGACTAAGACCAAAACGACCGATTAGTCGACTAATCGACTAAGAGGTGGCAGCCCTAATTTCCTTTCATTAGTTTTAAAATCAACAAGGTTTTTGACTATTTTGAGTCATTTTTTATGTAAGAGCAGGTCAACTTGTGTGATGTCAGCTTATTAAATGTGAATATTTTGTAGTTTCTTCTCCTCTACCGTGTAAATAATACTATCTGCAGCCCAGTTAGTCTGTAAGAGCTTGTTGTCAACGTGGCCGCTGCACGACATGGATCCTTTCAGAGACGTTTGGTCTGTTTACAGACGGATCAGCGTGTTGTATTGATTCTGGATCAGATCCACTCGGTCCAGGACTGTAGTGACCAGAAACCTGAGACACACACACACACACACACACACACACACACACACACACAGTGTCCCAGGGGAGGTGTGTATTTCATGTTGATCTCTGTTTGTTTTTCCGCAGATCAACTGAGAAAACACCCAAACACTGTGTGTGTGTGTGTGTGTGTGTGTGTGTGTGTCACACTGTGTGTGTGTCACTGTGTGTGTGTGTGTGTGTGTGTGTGTGTGTGTGTGTGTGTGTGTTTGTGTGTGTGTGTGTGTGTGTCACTGTGTGTGTGTGTGTGTGTCACACTGTGTGTGTGTCACTGTGTGTGTGTGTGTGTGTGTGTGTGTGTGTGTTTGTGTGTGTGTGTGTGTGTGTCACTGTGTGTGTGTGTGTATGTTCTGCGAGGTAAAACAGCTGTTTTTGTCAAAGGAGTCTGGTGGCTTTGCAGAGAGCGATATGTACTTCTGTGGGCAGCAGGTAAACCCATCATAGGTTTAACCAGGTACCCAGGTAGGACTACATGAGACTACATATCATCTTACACATCAGTCTTGTCTTTTCCTGGCTTTAAAGGATGCATTACAGTAAAATTATGTATGATTGTATGTGTTGGGGTTAGGGCTGAACGATTAATTGCATTTGCGATAATATCGCGATATGTTAAAACGCGATTTCCTAATCGCAAAGGCTGCGATGTGGTCACGTGACTCGCAAGAGCAAATCAGTCTGCACTCCGCAGAGAAAGCATCAACCTAGCACGCTAACGCTACGCCGTACGTTGAGCAGATTACGGTCATTCAAACAACTCTGAGTTGTAGTTTAAAACTTTTACAGCCATTTTAATAAAATGAAGGGTTTTATTCTGGCTCGAGTATGCAGTCTAGGCACGCAGGACTGAAGGCTCGGTTAGCAACCATTAGCTCTGATTAGCGGTTAGCTCCAGTTAGCTAGCTCCGTTATAAAGATATGAGTGGAGGAGAGGGGTAATAACCAGACTCTGATAAATGACGTTCGGGGAGCTTTCACAGCAGCGTGGCCGCGTTGTTTCAGCAGTTTTATTAGTACAGTTAATCCCACGGCAAGACCAGCAGCAGCAGCATGCTACTGCTAACGTAACGTTAGCCTCTCTGTCTCTGAGTGTGACTGCAATGTTGACGCTGTCATGCACGCGGCACGCAACTTCATGAGGGGAGGGAGGGGCTGGAGGCAGCTCCTCTGTGTGCACTGTAAAAAAAATACACCGTTGTATATACTGTATATACTATATTTTTACTTATTTAACTGTCTAGTAAAGTTCAAAGACAGTGTTTCAAAAGTGCAATCCACATGTTTACATATGTTTATTACAGTAAATGATAATTAAATGTAAATATTACTAAGTGTGGTAAAGCCACATATTTGTTTTTATATTTCTGCAATCTGCCCTTTAGTTTGTGTGATTAGTTTCTGACTTTCATATGAATGTTTACACCAGGCTTGGTCAGTCAATATACTACTGGGACTGAAGTAGTTAAACAAAAGATGTCATTCATATAAATTCATGTCATCACCTAATGTCATCATCACATCCAGGCCTGGCCTCCAGGAAACAACAGTTTGTTTAATCTATCTAATCTTGTGTTGTTCATACTATACAATGATTTATTGCTTGTCTTGTTGAATAATACAGAAGACAAAGAGCTTAAAAAATAATTACATATTGAATCACGGTCGCAATATTTTATTTCGGCCCTCTGACCCTCTGACCCTCTGACCCTCTGACCCTCTGACCCTCTGACCCTCTAACCCTCTAACCCTCTGACCCTCTAACCCTCTAACCCTCTAACCCTCTGACCCTCTAACCCTCTAACCCTCTGACCCTCTAACCCTCTAACCCTCTAACCCTCTGACCCTCTAACCCTCTAACCCTCTGACCCTCTAACCCTCTAACCCTCTGACCCTCTAACCCTCTGACCCTCTGACCCTCTGACCCTCTAACCCTCTAACCCTCTGACCCTCTAACCCTCTAACCCTCTGACCCTCTAACCCTCTGACCCTCTGACCCTCTAACCCTCTGACCCTCTGACCCTCTAACCCTCTAACCCTCTGACCCTCTAACCCTCTAACCCTCTAACCCTCTGACCCTCTAACCCTCTAACCCTCTGACCCTCTAACCCTCTAACCCTCTGACCCTCTAACCCTCTGACCCTCTAACCCTCTAACCCTCTGACCCTCTAACCCTCTAACCCTCTGACCCTCTAACCCTCTAACCCTCTGACCCTCTAACCCTCTGACCCTCTGACCCTCTGACCCTCTAACCCTCTAACCCTCTGACCCTCTAACCCTCTAACCCTCTGACCCTCTAACCCTCTGACCCTCTGACCCTCTAACCCTCTAACCCTCTAACCCTCTGACCCTCTAACCCTCTGACCCTCTAACCCTCTGACCCTCTGACCCTCTAACCCTCTAACCCTCTGACCCTCTAACCCTCTGACCCTCTGACCCTCTGACCCTCTAACCCTCTGACCCTCTGACCCTCTGACCCTCTAACCCTCTAACCCTCTGACCCTCTAACCCTCTAACCCTCTAACCCTCTGACCCTCTAACCCTCTGACCCTCTAACCCTCTGACCCTCTGACCCTCTAACCCTCTGACCCTCTGACCCTCTAACCCTCTAACCCTCTGACCCTCTAACCCTCTAACCCTCTGACCCTCTAACCCTCTAACCCTCTGACCCTCTAACCCTCTGACCCTCTAACCCTCTAACCCTCTGACCCTCTGACCCTCTGACCCTCTACCTCTACAGCGCTGTGGAGTAGAGCTGGCAGTGAGAGGCTGTATTATCCAGAGCTTATTGATTAGCTGACTGCTGGAACCACTTTGCTGCTGTTTGCTGAGGCTGAGTGGCCGTTTCCGTTTGGAAAACCCAGAGAAGATGCAACAGACAGACACACACACACACACACACACACACACACACTGTGTTCCTCCGATCCACAGCTGGATGACAGAGATACACCCCTGTCCTCCACTGTGGGAGACAAACGTAAACAGCACGAAATGCTGAGCTCAGCACAAACTGTGTGTGTGTGTGTGTGTGTGCGTGTGTGTGTGTGTGTGTGTGTGTGTGTCCCTCTCCCTGTTTTACGGCCTTTTGTTCTCCCTCCTGGTTTCTCTGTTCTCTCCATCATCCCTTCACTTTTGATTATTTTAATTTAAACTTAATTTACACCCCCATGAGATTACATCACGGCCCTTTTTAAAGGAGCAGTGCGTCAGAAAATAAAGAACAGAGGGAGCAGATGGGAGCAGATGGGAGAGAGAGCAGCTAACTGCTGACGAGGTCTCCAATCTCCTAAGTGCACCTCGAGGAGAGAGGAAGCTTCTGGAGCGAGGACACGCGGTGTAGTCGTTCATCACGTGGCGTGACAGCGAGTCATGAGTTACAGAGTTAACAGCAGAGGCTCAAAAACGACCACGTAGGCTAAGTTTAGATGGAAACAATCTGAAGAGAAAACGCAAAAGTGGCGTTGTGTTCTCACTTTTTATTCCGCGTTTAGACGAGCGTTATGAGGGTGGGGCTGGGGGGGGATCTGCGTGCATATGGTGACGCAAAAGTGTGTGAAA
>NC_050177.1:13757262-13759762 GCF_008315115.2 Sander lucioperca
ACGCACAAACACAGCCACACACACACACACACATACAAATGCACGCACACACACACACACACATGCACACACAGGCACACACACACACGCATTCATGCACACACACACACGCATGCACGCACACACACACAAACACGCACTCACGCACGCACGCACAAACACAGCCACACACACACACACACACACACACGCACTCACACACGCACGCACAAACACAGCCACACACACACACACACACACACACACGCTCTGCAGCTAAACCCTAACCTGCAGAATCAAGATGGAGGGAAATCAAACAGCGGTGTGGGCGGCCGAGAGGACAGCAGCTGCACGTTAAACTCTCTTTTGTTATTGTGCCAAACAAACAAACATATATCCAAAATATATTTTTACATCCGATGACTCATCACTCACAGCAGCACAGAGTAAAGAATGAAGAATAATCCCCCGACCACAGGAGGAGGAACAGTCCAACATAATCTCTTCTATTATTCATCACGTGTTCAGTAACCGTGACATAAATAAAAGACGTGACATCAGCTGTCCTCATGTTTCAGAGTGTTAAAGAGTGTTTAACGTTGGGTAACGTTGAGGGCTTTGTGCGTCGCCTGAACTCAGGAGATTTATAAAATAAAAGCACAGACTCAAACTCTGGCTTCACCCTTCAAAATAAAAGCTCTATGACTTCACATCCTCTGAACTAAATACCTAAAAATAGACTGACACACTCTCCGCACGCTGCGTTCACTGACACGCTCTCCGCACGCTGCGTTCACTGACACGCTCTACACACGCTGCGTTCACTGACACGCTCTCCGCACGCTGCGTTCACTGACACGCTCTCCGCACGCTGCGTTCACTGACACGCTCTCCGCACGCTGCGTTCACTGACACACTCTCCGCACGCTGCGTTCACTGACACTCTGCTTTCACTGACACGCTCTCCGCACGTTGCTTTCACTGACACGCTCTCTCCGCACGCTGCGTTCACTGACACTCTGCTTTCACTGACACGCTCTCCGCACGTTGCTTTCACTGACACGCTCTCTCCGCACGCTGCGTTCACTGACACGCTCTCCGCACGTTGCTTTCACTGACACGCTCTCTCCGCACGCTGCGTTCACTGACACGCTCTCCGCACGCTGCTTTCACTGACGCACTCTCTCCGCACGCTGCTTTCACTGACGCACTCTCTCCGCACGCTGCTTTCACTGACACGCTGCTTTCACTGACACGCTGCTTTCACTGACACGCTGCTTTCACTGACACGCTGCTTTCACTGACACGCTGCTTTCACTGACGCGCTCTCCGCACGCTGCTTTCACTGACACGCTCTCTCCGCACAATGCGTTTACTGACGCGCTCTCCGCATGCTGCGTTCACTGACACACTCTCCGCATGCTGCGTACACTCGCTGACACGCGCTCTGCACGCTGCGTTCACTAACACTTGTTTGCCACTACTTTTAACGGGTTTTTTTGTGCAGTTTTCGTGCTTTTTCCCAACGTTTTCTTGGTCACTTTTCTCTACATTTTTGTCGCTTTTTTTGACGATTTGCTGCACACAAATTCACCCAAATGAAGGAAATTAAGTGTCTGGAGCTCAAATGTTTCTGGGGGAGTTATTGTTTGTGTGTGTGTTTGTGTCTCTGTGTGTGTGTGTGTGCGTGCCTGTGTCTCTGTGTCTCTATGTGTGTGTGTGTGAGAGAGAAGGAAACGCAGCTGAAGATTCTCCTCTTTGAACCAAAACGCAGCAGTGTAAACCCAGCCTTAATCTTCAGATCCTTTCTGCCGTGAGTGATCCTGACTGATACCTGCAGGCAGTTCTGCAGGGCACTCAGCCCTGAGTCCGTGTCCGTGAGGCTGACTCTGTGTTTGTGAGGCTGACGTGCACAGACGCAGCGAGCATGACAGATGGTTTTATGTAACCCTGCAGTCACGGTCTGCAACAGGAAGTGCGTGTGCAGCAGAGCGGAGAGAGTCTCCCCATCCACAAAATGAGAGAACGTGGATTCAACATGGACTCCAGTGTTCGGAGGAAGACCTAGGTGTGTGTGTGTGTATTTAGCGAGGGGGGGTTAGGCGTCCTTCCTCAAGGAAATGTAGACGGAGAATGGAGAATACATTTTGCGTCATTTTGGACCGTTATTATCTCCATATCTGTGTCTAAATGTTGGAAAAGCTCGAGCAGATAATGCATAAATAACTAAACTTACAGCTGAAGAACTGTTCCTCTACCTTTAGTGACTTACAGCACACACACACACACACACACACACACACACACACACACACACAGACACGCAACACACAGACACGCAACACACACATGCAGACACACACACAGACACACACACACACAGACACACACACACACACACACACATACACACACAGACACGCAACACACACACACACACACGCACACACAGACACACAACACACACACACAGACACACACATGCACACAGACATATACACACACACACACACAAACACAC
>NC_050177.1:13762262-13764762 GCF_008315115.2 Sander lucioperca
AACACAGACACACACAAACACACACACAGACGCACACACACACACACAGACCCACAAACACACACAAACAGACAGACACACACACATACACAAACACACAGACACACTCACACAGTTTCCAGGACGTTCGTCCGTTTGATCACCTTGGAAGCGGCCAAAAGTTCCAATACTTTTACAACGTTACATAACTCTACGTCTGAAAGAGATTTTATGGTTTCTTGTGAATGATGGTTGAAGCGTTGGCGCCTCCTCGGCTGTAAACGGAAGCTACAGGATGTGAACTCACATCTTCTGACAAAAACATAACCTGTAAAATATCCGTATTTAGCGGTCGTTTCCCCCAGATGTGTCTTATCGTCGGAGGTCACTCACGTGAAGATCCTTCCTCTGAAATCACGTCTACGATGAGACTACCGTGCATCAGACACACGGGATGTACTCTGCTTCAATTTTGACGCTTTTAACGATTCCTTACAGGTCCAATGTGTAGGAATTTCTCCCATCTAGCGTTGAGATCATATATATCAATCAACTCTCTCACACCTCGCAGTTCACAGTACGTATTACAGCTACGGTAGCCTCCACGCGTCAAAAAGTCTCTTGCTCTTTTCAAGAAGACTCCTGTTCCGGAAATTTTGGATTTTGAATACGTGTGGTCCTCCATGTTTTCCTTCTTCAAATTTGGCCGAGGGCCGGGAAGCTACGATACCCATTAGCAGCATTAGCAGCATTAGCAGCAGCTGTGAGTTTATCATGTGACAGTGAAAACGTGAAAGACGGAGCAGTATGTCCTGTATGTCCCTTACCGGCTAACGTATTTCAAGATGGAGCATGAAGATGGAGCGTCTACCCCAGTTAATGCAAACGCAAACGTAAAATTTCAAGCCAATAGGAATACTTGGAATTGATGGTGGTGGTAAGGAATATTTGTGAACGGGAAACACGTTACACACTCGGACCTTTAAGTGTGTTTTGAAAAGTCGAGATATGTAGGTTTTCTCTTTCTAATCATGGAGTAAGAAACTGATCCTTCTACGCTCGGTGGATTCTACCGTTCAGACCGCTCGGATGGCGTCTGTTTTTTCGGACTAAGAAGTGAGTGTTTCCCGGCCTCAGCGAGCAGAGCAGGTTGTTTAGTTCCTCGGTGGCTCCGCCCACCTCTCAGGGGGGGGGAGATGGCGGCGGCCATCGCCAGCTCCCTGATCCGCCAGCGGCGTCAGGCACGCGAGACCAACAACGAAAAGGTCGCCACCAACAAGAGACGCACCAGTCCCACCAAAGACCCGCGCTCGCTGTGTGAGAGAAACATCTTCAGCGTCTTCAGCAAAGTTCGCTTCTGTAGCGGGAAGAAAAGGCCGGTACGCCGGAAACCAGGTGGGTTCAAAGACTCCCAACTAGTGGTGCAGGGGTACGTGTACCCCTAGGGGTACTCTGGTGGACTGCAGGGGGTACGTGTACCCCTAGGGGTACTCTGTTGGACTGCAGGGGGTACGTATACCCCTAGGGGTACTCTGGAGGACAGCAGGGGGTACGTGTACCCCTAGGGGTACTTTGTAGGACTGCAGGGGGTACGTATACTCCTAGGGGTACTCTGTAAGACTACAGGGGGTACGTGTACCCCTAGGGGTACTTTGTAGGACTGCAGGGGGTACGTGTACCCCTAGGGGTACTCTGGTGGACTGCAGGGGGTACGTATACCCCTAGGGGTACTCTGTATGACTGCAGGGGGTACGTGTCCCCCTAGGGGTATTTTGTATGACTGTAGGGGGTACGTGTCCCCCTAGGGGTACACTGTAGGACTGCAAGGGTACGTGTCCCCCTAGGGGTACTCTGGAGGACTGCAGGGGGTACGTGTCCCCCTAGGGGTACACTGTAGGACTGCAAGGGTACGTGTCCCCCTAGGGGTACTCTGGAGGACTGCAGGGGGTACGTGTCCCCCTAGGGCTACTCTGTAGGACTGCAAGGGTACGTGTCCCCCTAGGGGTACTCTGGAGGACTGCAGGGGGTACGTGTCCCCCTAGGGGTACTCTGTAGGACTGCAAGGGTACGTGTCCCCCTAGGGGTACTCTGGAGGACTGCAGGGGGTACGTGTCCCCCTAGGGGTACTCTGTAGGACTGCAAGGGTACGTGTCCCCCTAGGGGTACTCTGGAGGACTGCAGGGGGTACGTGTCCCCCTAGGGGTACACTGTAGGACTGCAAGGGTACGTGTCCCCCTAGGGGTACTCTGGAGGACTGCAGGGGGTACGTGTCCCCCTAGGGCTACTCTGTAGGACTGCAAGGGTACGTGTCCCCCTAGGGGTACTCTGGAGGACTGCAGGGGGTACGTGTCCCCCTAGGGGTACTCTGTAGGACTGCAAGGGTACGTGTCCCCCTAGGGGTACTCTGGAGGACTGCAGGGGGTACGTGTCCCCCTAGGGCTACTCTGTAGGACTGCAAGGGTACGTGTCCCCCTAGGGGTACTCTGGAGGACTGCAGGGGGTACGTGTCCCCCTAGGGGTA
>NC_050177.1:13769762-13797262 GCF_008315115.2 Sander lucioperca
TGTGTCCAAAAAAAACAAACATCAAAAACTTTGAAAAAAACAATTTGAAAACGTTAAAACAAATGTTGAAATAAATGCCAACTTTTTAAGAAGTAAAAGCACCACGAATGTGGAACAAACTGCCCAGTCATTTGGGAAAAAAAGCGCCAGAAATGTCAAACGTTCTTACCTGAATGTTCAGCGTCAGTCAGCGTCCACTAAAAGTTCAGTTTTTAAAGAGTAAGATCCTTTTAGTTTAACATGAAACAGTCCCGAAATCACCATCACCAAACTACACCAGACTCCATGTAAATAATCAGGACTTTTAGCATTGTAAAACACACTTCATTCAAAGTGGACAGAAACTAAATCAAACTACCAAAAGCCGTCTTGGTTCGTCTTTCCACTGTTCCAACAATCACCTCTCTGGTTTGGTTGAAATTAACTCTTAATTCACCTATTTACATGTGGAAATATGCTGGCTCTATACACGCTAAAAGTCCTGATTATTTACATGGAGTCTGGTGGAAATATGCTGGCTCTATACACGCTAAAAGTCCTGATTATTTACATGGAGTCTGGTGGAAATATGCTGGCTCTATACACGCTAAAAGTCCTGATTATTTACATGGAGTCTGGTGGAAATATGCTGGCTCTATACACGCTAAAAGTACTGATTATTTACATGGAGTCTGGTGGAGATATGCTGGCTCTATACACGCTAAAAGTAGTGATTATTTACATGGAGTCTGGTGGAAATATGCTGGCTCTATACACGCTAAAAGTACTGATTATTTACATGGAGTCTGGTGGAGATATGCTGGCTCTATACACGCTAAAAGTACTGATTATTTACATGGAGTCTGGTACACATGTGAAAGACTGACAACATTATGGAAAGGATCCAGTAGTGGAGATAGCGTGGGTGCGTGGGTGCGTGGGTGCGGCCGCCCCAGTGCCCCGTGCCAATTAGGGGCCCCTCAAACGCCGCCGATCTTGCGTCTCGTGACGAGAACGGGGCCCAAAGTGACCCATCATTATCTGAAGGAAGCTAATTACTGCAGATGATCTCACGTTATGATAATCCAGCTCTTCTTATCAAACATATATATACAATAGTGCCATGTCAGTTATATAGTCTGGCACTGATTGAACTCACCTGGCCTGTTCAGCACCATCGCTGTCCATCAGCTGTCTCTGTCCATCAGCTGTCCATCAGCTGTCGCTGTCCATCAGCTGTCCATCAGCTGTCTCTGTCCATCAGCTGTCTCTGTCCATCAGCTGTCCACCAGCTGTCTCTGTCCATCAGCTGTCTCTATCCATCAGCTGTCCATCAGCTGTCCACCAGCTGTCTCTGTCCATCAGCTGTCTCTATCCATCAGCTGTCTCTATCCATCAGCTGTCTCTATCCATCAGCTGTCTCTGTCCATCAGCTGTCTCTGTCCACCAGCTGTCTCTGTCCATCAGCTGTCTCTGTCCATCAGCTGTCTCTGTCCACCAGCTGTCTCTGTCCATCAGCTGTCTCTGTCCACCAGCTGTCTCTGTCCACCAGCTGTCTCTGTCCATGGTGCTGAAACATTTTTACTTGACTGGCAAACTTCTTTCTTTGTTCGTCAACACAAACTTTAACTTTTCTTTGTATTTTATTTGACATTATAGACTGACTTGGCTCAACAAGTGACACATTATAACACATGATCATCAGATATTTTACCTTTTTTTTTTTTTACGGTTACAATTTTAAAATGACTTGGTAGCAGAGGGCCCCGTGATGAAGCTCCGCCCCCACTGTACTGAGAGTCTAGCTCCGCCCCTGAAAGGATCCCTACAGAGATAGAGCTTTTAGTTAAAGAGTAAGATCCTTTTAGTTTAACATGAATCACCATCACCAAACTACACCAGACTCCATGTAAATAATCAGGACTTTTAGCGTGTACAGAGCCAGCATATCTCCACATGTAAATGGGTGAATTAAGAGTTTATTCCAACCAGACCAGAGAGGTGATTGTTGGAACAGTGGAAAGATGAACCAAGACGGCTTTTGATGGTTTTATTTAGTTTCTGTCCACTTTGAATGAAGTGTGTTTTATGGTGATAAAAGTCCTGATTATTTACAGTACACTGTCTCTCTGTCTCTCTCTCTGTCTGTCTCTCTGTCTCTCTCTCTGTCTGTCTCTCTGCAGCGCTGTTTAACCTGATCCCGGTGGGTTTGAGGGTTGTGGCCATGCAGGGAGTGAAGGCTGGACTCTACATGGCCATGAACGCAGAGGGATACCTCTACACATCAGTAAGAACATCTGTCTGTCTGCCTGCCTGTCTGTCTGCCTGCCTGCCTGCCTGCCTGCCTGCCTGTCTGTCTGCCTGCCTGTCTGTCTGTCTGTCTGCCTGCCTGCCTGTCTGTCTGCCTGTCTGTCTTTTCTTCAGATAATGATTTAGTTTTTCCAGATTTGGAGGTTTCTTGTATTCTTCGTCTCCAGACTGCAGCTCCTTCACAATAAAAGCCCCCCAGGGTTGACTCAGTGCATTGATTTGAATGAGAGGGCTTTTATTGTGAAGGAGAAGGTCAGATTTCACTCTGAAGCCCTCGCAGACTCTCTCACCGTCAGACAGATACAGGACACTGTAATTATCACTCGACTAGTACAATGAAATGTCCTTTAGATTTTAGGATTAAGGACAAAGAACTATTTCTCTCTGTCTCTCAAATTCAAAGAGGCTTTATTAGCATGACCATCTCTCTGTCTCTCTCTCTCTCTCGTTCTCTCTCTCTCTGTCTGTCTCTCTCTCTGTCTCTCTCTCTCTGTCTGTCTCTGTCTCTCTCTCTCTGTCTGTCTCTGTCTCGCTCTCTCTCTCTCTCTCTGTCTCTCTCTCTGTCTCTGTCTCTCTCTCTCCAGCTGACAGTGTTCATTTTTAAAGTGCAGCTATCAGGGAGCATTGCTGCTTGGCTCAAGGGCACTCAGGCAGGGTGACCGTCGAGTTGTCTAACGACAAGATAGAGTTACTCACAGAGTGTGATCGGAGATCTGATGTCAGGATCTTTATTTCTGTCTGAATGTCATCTGACAGATTGAGTTTATCATCTTTGATCTGATTTCAAAACACTAACTTCACAGATGTGACGTAACTCTCTACAGGGCTGCAACTATCCTTTAACCCTCATGATGATCTCATAACTCAATGCATAATCAGCCAAAGTCCGCATATTTATGCGGGGGGGCGTATTTTTCCAAATATGCCGCACTATCGCCACATAAATTGCCGATTTCCGCGTAAAATATGCGGGGCTTGCATGATTTCATAATCCCCGCATTTTCGTTGCAAAAAACTCCCGTATATCTCAGCAGAAAGTTGAAAAATGTTGCGTTTACTTCACACAAGAGCAGCCATTTCCCCCTGTTGCCATGGGAACGTTATAAAGTGATGTAATTACGCGACGTGAACATCATCGAAAAGCTGCAAACCCCGCGATGAAGCCGTGAGGAAACCGCAGTTTTTGCAAGTTCCCGCAATTTCATCACATAACATTGCATAAATATCCCGCATATTCCATCGCATTTATTAAGAAAACGTGACGCATAATCAAGGATTTTAGCCCTCAACAATCACAAAAAAACTCTGCATTTTTCTGGAAGGACTGATTATTATTATTATTATTATTAGTCTGTTCAGTATTTTCTGTCACTTTATTATTTTCTTTTTTTCCACATTTTTTACATTTTGTTTTCGCTTTTTCAACATTTTGTTGCGTTTCTGGATGTTTGTGTATTCTTTGTCGCCTTCTCCGATGTTTTCTTAGTTTTTTCGAGTGTTTTCTAGATGAATGGATTAGATGTTAAATCTATAAAATGTTTGCCTATAAAAAAAATGACTCCAACGGATTAATCGATTATCAAAATAGTTGCTGATTAATTGAATAGTTAGCGTTGGGAATGTCCAAAATAAGGGCCTGAGGCCGGTCAAATCTGACTCCTATTAATTAATTCCCACGTCTTCTCTCATGAACTTACGTTCACCGTACACGAGGATCAATCACAGACGAAGAGTTCAGTCAGCCAAGTTTACTGAGTCCAGCATCAGAGTTACAACACAGCTGTGGCTTCACAAAACTGAGACTAAGTTTCCCTAGCAACAGACATAAAGTCAGGGCTCAGTCCACCAAGATCTCATCCGAAGTGACCTCCGTCTTCTCCTTACCCTTAACTTTTACGGGCAGACAGGTTAAGGAAGCAAGCTTGGGACTGGGAGGTTGCTGGTTCAATCCTCAGAGCAGCAGGTCCCTCATTACCACCACTGAGGTGCCCTTGAGCAAGGCCCTTAACCCCAGCTGCTCAGTGGCCAGCAGATCAGACTGTGGTTGTAGACACATTTCTGGTTTAGTTTTTTACCCAACTCATGTTTATGTCCTTTCGTACCATATAAGGCTCACTCTATTTTAAAGACTTAAGCTTAACCATCAGAGTTCTTCTTTGTGCGGGGATTGCAAATGTAACTTAACCACTTCCTCAATGACTGCAATGAGCACAGTGTAACTTTAAAGTGCCCATATTATGAAAAAAATCACTTAATCTGGGGGATTTGGGGAGTTATTTTGTGTCTCTGGTGCTTCCACACGCATACAAACTTGGAAAAAAAACACCATCCATGGTGTTTAGAGTGAGATACGGTTTCTGAATGTGTCCTGCCTTCAGTCTCTGGGTGAGCTGGTCAACATCTGCACGGCTTTCTACGTCACTATCTCTCTACGTCACTAGCTGAAACGAGGGGGCTAACCGTAGCATGCTAGCTCGTTCTCAATGGCAAAACACTGCTACGACACACACTAGTTCACCCTAATCTGCAAAATAAATTGTATATAACTACTTCATGTCCCTGTTCTGCAGATATTCCACACAAAGTTGGAAGCAGTAATGTGCAGTACAACATAAATATGGTGTTTTCTGATAATTAAACCATGTAAATGATGATGAGGAAGAGAGGGATGATAGAGGAAGAGAGGGATGATAGAGGAAGAGAGGGATGATGAGGAAGAGAGGGATGATGAGGAAGAGAGGGATGATGAGGAAGAGAGGGATGATGAGGAAGAGAGGGATGATGAGGAAGAGAGGGATGATGAGGAAGAGAGGGATGATAGAGGAAGAGAGGGATGATGAGGAAGAGAGGGATGATGAGGAAGAGAGGGATGATAGAGGAAGAGAGGGATGATGATGAGGAAGAGAGGGATGATAGAGGAAGAGAGGGATGATAGAGGAAGAGAGGGATGATAGAGGAAGAGAGGGATGATAGAGGAAGAGAGGGATGATGATGATGAGGAAGAGAGGGATGATGATGAGGAAGAGAGGGATGATAGAGGAAGAGAGGGATGATGAGGAAGAGAGGGATGATAGAGGAAGAGAGGGATGATGAGAGGAAGAGAGGGATGATAGAGGAAGAGAGGGATGATGAGGAGGATGAGAGGAAGAGAGGGATGATGATGATGAGGAAGAGAGGGATGATGATGAGGAAGAGAGGGATGATGATGAGGAAGAGAGGGATGATAGAGGAAGAGAGGGATGATGATGAGGAAGAGAGGGATGATAGAGGAAGAGAGGGATGATAGAGGAAGAGAGGGATGATGATGATGAGGAAGAGAGGGATGATGATGAGGAAGAGAGGGATGATGATGAGGAAGAGAGGGATGATAGAGGAAGAGAGGGATGATGATGAGGAAGAGAGGGATGATGATGAGGAAGAGAGGGATGATGATGAGGAAGAGAGGGGCATGTGTGAGAGGCGACTGGAAGCAGAGCACCCCTGGGGGCTTTTATTGTGAAGACAGGAAGCTTATTTTAAAGAGAAAAGAGAAAGAAACCCTCACAGTCTTTTCTATCACCTGGTGATATTTTTTACCTATTCTTTTTTTCATTTTCTTTGGTTAATTTTGTTAGATTTACAATTCTTTACTTTTAACTTCAAAATATTCTTCTTGTTTTATTTTGAAGGACTTATTTTGCACTTCCTGTTTCTGTTGATTTTCATATAAAGTTTAGTGAAGTAAAAATGATGTTTCTCTTTCACAATTAAAATGTGTGTGTGTGTGTGTGTGTGTGTGTGTGTGTGTGTGTGTGTGTGTGTCTGTGTGTGTGTGTGTGTGTGTGTGTGTGTGTGTGTGTCTCTGTGTGTGTGTGTGTGTGTGTGTGTGTGTGTGTGTGTGTGTGTGTGTGTGTGTGTGTGTGTGTGTGTGTGTGTCTCTGTGTCTGTGTGTGTGTGTGTGTGTGTGTGTGTGTCTGTGTCTCTGTGTGTGTGTGTGTGTGTGTGTGTGTGTGTGTCTCTGTGTCTGTGTGTGTGTCTCTGTGTCTGTGTGTGTGTGTGTGTGTGTGTGTGTGTGTGTGTGTGTGTCTCGTGTGTGTGTGTGTGTGTCTGTGTGTGTGTGTGTCTCTGTGTGTGTGTGGTGTGTGTGTGTCTGTGTCTGTGTGTGTGTGTGTGTGTGTGTGTGTGTGTGTGTGTGTGTGTGTGTGTGTGTGTGTGTGTCTGTGTCTGTGTGTGTGTGTGTGTGTGTGTGTGCTCTGTGTGTGTGTGTGTGTGTGTGTGTGTGTGTGTGTGTGTGTGTGTGTGTGTCTCTGTGTGTGTGTGTGTGTGTGTGTGTGTGTGTGTGTGTGTGTGTGTGTCTCTGTGTGTGTGTGTGTGTGTGTGTGTGTGTGTGTGTGTGTGTGTCAGGATATCTTCACAGCGGAGTGTAAGTTCAAGGAGTCTGTGTTTGAGAACTACTACGTCATCTACTCGTCCACGCTGTACCGGCAGCACGAGTCGGGCCGCGCCTGGTTCCTCGGCCTCAACAAGGACGGAGTCGTCATGAAGGGGAACCGCGTGAAGAAGACCAAACCGTGCTCGCACTTCGTCCCCAGACCCATCGAAGGTGAGACCCACAGACTCTCTCGGGACGGGGTTAGCCTAGCTTAGCACAAAGACAGGAAGCAGGGAAACCACTGACTGAAGACAGACACGTAACAACCATAGACCGTTAAAGAAATGGACCAGCAGGTCCCGTGTCTCTGGACGGAGACCAGTGAAGGATATTAGAAGTCTCTTTTCCGGTGATGGCTGAGCGTTACTGAGCAGCCTCCAACTGAGCTTGAAGACGTAGATGTGACGTGAGCAACCTGTCTGAAAGTTGGAAGTCTTCTGGTAGCTGTGCCAAGAGAAATCTCAATCATTCCCAATCTAGCAGAGACGGAGAGCGTAGGTATATGTAAGGAGATAACATAGGCACAGGCTAATTATTGATCACTAAAATGATAGTTAACATTAGTAATTAAACTTAAACAGCTAATGGAAGTCCAAACTGCCTGAGAGCTTCTCCTGTACTATACGGTAATTCCTCTACTATGAGACAGTAAGTCTCGTGGTTATGACCCAATCGTTAGCCTATTTTTATAAAAACGTCTGCTACGGAGCCATAACGTGAGGTACAAGGTAATGGAGCCTTTTATACATTGTCGTGTTTCTTTAGAAATAAACAACGGACAAATAGAGTCTTTAAACTCTTCAGATGTAAAGTTATTCTCTGTCAAAGTGACGTCAAAATGAATGGCAGTCAATGGGACGCTAACGGGAGGTGATGGCTTGGTAGCATCAAAATGGCCTTTCCTGACATGTTAGGCGCTTTTTCACTTTTAGGTTTTTTCTCGCTTTATCCAACATTTTAGGCACTTTTTCCTCATGTTTTTTTCTACTTTTTTTTAGGTTTTTGTTGCTTTTTCCCACGTTTTTGGCTTGGGACGTCCATTATGGAGCTTTTTTCACAGCCGACATGTTGACTTGTCATAGTAGGAAAAGCACAGCTGACATTGATAACCTTAACGATGGATCAGTTCCATCAAGTGTCCCAGTGAGATATTTCAGTGAGTCAGCATGAACAACACCAGGACCTCTCCTAAGGGGAATGCAGCCATCAGTAATGGTTTGGAATAGAGATGGCCTGATACCATTTTTTGCTTCCCGATACCGATTCTGATACCTGAACTTGCATATCGGCCGATACCGAGTACTGATCCGATACCAGCGTGTCATATACTTCATTATGTTTTAACAGCTGTATACTACTATCTCTGTATGATGATATGATGTATAACAGCTGTATACTACTATCTCTGTATGATGATATGATGTATAACAGCTGTATACTACTATCTCTGTATAGATGATATGATGTATAACAGCTGTATACTACTATCTCTGTATAGATGATATGATGTATAACAGCTGTATACTACTATCTCTGTATAGATGATATGATGTATAACAGCTGTATACTACTATCCCTGTATGATGATATGATGTATAACAGCTGTATACTACTATCTCTGTATGGATGTGATATTATTTCTATCTCTGTTGTCCGTCTGGTTCAGGTTAAACTCTTGAACAAACAACAAACAATGAACACCCCAGAACTTTCTTTTATTCTGCAGTTTGACAGGCAGTTATAACGGAAACAGAACATAAATAAACTACTTTAACGTAGATTTTCTTTAGAGCTTTATTACGTGGTATCTGATCGGTGCATTAACTCCAGTACTTCCTGATACTGATACCAGCGTTTTAGGCAGTATCGGAGCCGATACCAATACTGGTATCGGAACATCTCTAGTTCTGAACACACCTGTGCTTCTCCTACTATGACATGTCAACATGTCTGCTGTGAGAAAGGCCTATTCTTCCAGTCTTGCGGCTGATTGGCTGAACTCTCCGTGAGGTCGGAGGCCGAGCGGCGCCAGAGGTCATCCTGCAGAACCTTCTGGAGCTCTAATATCACAGATGGAGGTTTAACAGGAAACACGAGGCTGCGTCTCTTCTTTCAGCTGCCCTCCTCCTCCCCCCGTCTTCATTTAAAAATATCTGTCAACTATCACCTTCCCTTCCTCCTTTACATCCGTCCATCTTCTTCTCTTCCTCCACGTCCTTCAACCTCTCCTCCTCTAACTTCAACCTCTCCTCCTCTACCTTTCCTTTCCTCCTCTAACTTCCCTCTCCTCCTCTACCTTTCCTTTCCTCCTCTATCTTTCCTTTCCTTCTCTACCTTTCCTCTCCTCCTCTAACTTACCTTTCCTCCTCTAACTCACCTTTCCTTTCCTCTTCTACCTTTCCTTCTCTATCTTTCCTTTCCTCTCCTCCTCTACCTTTTTCTCTCCTCTACCTTTCCTCTCCTCCTCTATCTTTCCTCTCCTCCTCTATCTTTCCTTTCCTCCTCTACCTTTCCTCTCCTCCTCTACCTTTCCTCTCCTCTACCTTTCCTCTCCTCCTCTAACTTACCTTTCCTCCTCTACCTTTCCTCTCCTCCTCTATCTTTCCTTTCCTCCTCTACCTTTCCTCTCCTTCTCTATCTTTCCTTTCCTCCTCTACCTTTCCTCTCCTCCTCTAACTTACCTTTCCTTTCCTCCTCTACCTTTCCTCTCCTCCTCTATCTTTCCTTTCCTCCTCTACCTTTCCTCTCCTCCTCTACCTTTCCTCTCCTCTACCTTTCCTCTCCTCCTCTAACTTACCTTTCCTCCTCTAACTTACCTTTCCTTTCCTCCTCTACCTTTCCTTCCTCCTACCTTTCCTTTTCCTCCTAACTACCTTTCCTCCTCTACCTTTCCTCTCCTCCTCTACCTTTCCTTTTCCTCCTCTAACTTACCTTTCCTCCTCTACCTTTCCTCTCCTCCTCTACCTTTCCTCTCCTCTAACTTACCTTTCCTCCTCTAACTTACCTTTCCTTTCCTTTCATCCTCTCTTCTTTCTGTGTTAACGTGACTGAACATGCTTATAGACGAAAATGTTGAAAAAAGCAGCAAAAACGCCTGAAACAAACATCAAAAAAGTCGTGAGGGTTCTAGAGAAAAGTTGTGAAAGAAGTCGTAATATTTCATAACATGTCCGTGTTATTAAAGCACTCTTCTCCTCCCTTCGCAGTCTGCATGTACAAGGAGCCGTCGCTGCACGAGCTGGAGGAGAAGCTGCTGAAGTTGTCGCGGAGCCCGACCATGAACGGCGAGGAGCGGCCGGACGCCGAGCCGGCAGAGGAGGAGCCGGAGGACGACCTCACAGAGCGAGACGGATTATAGCCTGCAGCGCCCCCCGCAGGCCGAACTCCCATTTTAACACTCCCTCTGTTCAGCAACAAAAGCAACTACAACGACAACAAACGCCATGACGACCACGCCGGTGACAACGAAGAAAACAAATATATAAAAAAAAAAATAATCTTCTTGCTCATGTTGAAATATTTTAAATCTGCCGTGGAAGGCGAGATCGGGAGGGGGAGGGAAGGGGCTTGTTTAAAAATGAAAAAAAAAAAAAATATCAGGACGTTGACGATGATTTACATTTTATGCAAAGAGCCCCGCTGATACGGCGCCCGGAGGCTAGCACACCTACTCTTCATCGCCACGTTGTAATCATCATCTTCATCTTTTCTGTCACGAAAGATGACGAAATGTTTAATCGAGTCGAGCGAGCGCTGAGAACTCTGAAGCTTTAAAGCCATGTAAAAAAACTTCACTTCATATCTTGAATGAATGCAAAAAAACTTTCGCACTTTTCAACACGCCGCGCTTTTCTTCCTCTTATTCTCCTCTGTTGTTGTTCCGTCCAATCAGAGAGAAGAGGTTGCTTATGTTTTGTGCCACATCTTGTTTGTTTGTTTCTCGGGGGGAGTCGGGGGTTCAGTCGCAGACACTGCCGATAAAAAGCTGCAGAGGGGAAACGGAAAGACTCGGAACCGGAGGACAAGGCTGGTCCGGTGATCGGGTTCATGTTTGTGGTTTGTGGCGGCAAATTACTGACCGTTTGTCTGATTTCTCCCGGAGCGCACTTGCGTTTTTGACAGAAACTTCCTTCAGAATTACTGCATTTAAAAATATTACATATCAGATTTCTTCCAGACAAAAATCACTTTCACTTTCAGCTACTTTCTGTTTTTTGAAATTCGGAGACTTTTCGATTCGCTGCCGAGAGAGAATCCATCCAGACGTTGGATGGACGGAAACAACTAAATGATCAGTTTCCGGTGTTTCACAGCGTTGACACAAGTTGCAGGTAGCAGAAGTATTGCATGATGTATTTTTTGATTTTTGGTTTGAATGATTTAAAGGGGAACTATGCAGTTCTTTTACCTTAATTTACCTTAATTTAACAGCTTCAGAGTCACTGGAATGGTTATATGACTTTTTTTTGAGTAAAATGGTGGTCTGTGAGCTGAAAAACCTCCCTTGCAACTTTGGCTAACAAGGTAGCGATGGAGTTTTTCACAGAGTCAGACACGAGTAAACGTAGGAGCTGCCAAATATCTATTCTGAAGCTGTATGGGAAGCTCTATAGAGAAACCTGCCAGCAAAAAGCCAGAAAACAGCGAAGAATTGGCCAAAACTGCATAGCGCCCCTTTCAGGAGCTCTGATCTGGTCTGAAGAGGACTGACGCCCCGCCCACTTTACAGCGCTCTGTTTCTGAGATCGGAAGTCGCTCTGACTTCGTTGTTCACGTACTCTCAAGTCGTCAAGTCAGAATGTTGATTGTTACCGTAACACCAAACATGAACCCTTTGACCTTTACCTTTAAGTTGGTGTTCACAGAGTGAGCTAGATTAGTAATTAAAGTTATTTAGTCGCACTAAACACGACTATGACGTCAGGTTTAACGTTACCTGACTTGTTAATGAAGGTTGGATGCTAATAAATCCTAAAATATGTCTTCAGCTGATGTACCTGACTTGTTATTAAGGGTTAAACGTTAATAAATAACTTTTCTAACTCGTCTAGCTCACTCTTTTTGGACAACAACTGACGGTAATACCTTATTAAAAGTTATATTTCAGAAAAAAGTTGATAAAAAAAAACCCTGAATGAATAAAATGTTTCTTACCGTTAATAAAACATTTAGTTTTGCCGCCAAGTTGTTGACACGTGTGACGTCATGAGTCAGCAAGTTGGCACAAAAATCCTTTTTTTCTTCACTTCAGCAGGCATTCACACGCATTTCCTAACTCAGAAACTCGTTTTTCCGATGTGTTCGACACCACAGGACCTTTTCTAACTTGTCTAGGTCACTCCGCACCAGATTAAAAATTATATTTGAGCAAAAAGTCAATAGTTTTGCCGCCATGTTGTTGACACACATGACGCCATATAAGTCAGCAAGCCGGGCACCAAAGTCTTTCCCGAGTTTCCGAGTTGTTGTTCCAACTTTCCCAGGCGTTCACACGCATTTTCCAACTCAGAAACAGTTTTTTCTGATCCGACCGTATGCCGACGATGTTACTGTGTTCATGAATATCACAGCATGTATTCCAGAGCCTCAAATGTGCACACGTTGTCCTTTTTTAAAAAACACGATTGTATGTTTTAGTTTTTTGCGACTCAGTGGACTCAACCTGTTGTGATTGTGATGCAGTCGGCACGCTGCGCTCTGATTGGTGCACTTTAAAAGCAAATAGCCGACACGCCGTCTTCAGTATTGCAGCAGCTTCGTGATTGGTTCTTTTTGTTGATGGCTGGTTATTAACATTTTTCTGGGATTGATTATATTATTATTTTCACTTTTAGCCGACAGTGAGAGGATCATAACGGCGGCACTATGTCATTATTAGTTATCATCAGACACAAACAGAATCTGTGGAATTTTTAAACGGTTTTCAGTGACGATCCTTAATGAAAATCTGCAGAATATAGCGGACGTTTTTTCTGCTTGGGGTGGAAATGTGTGGAAACATTCTGAGTCGTATTTTAATTTGTTTCGAATCTGCGGAAAATCTGCCGTTTTTCTGAGTTTGATTTTCTCTTTTGGTTGTTTAAAAATCTGCGGAAAATTCTGCAGATTCTGTGTGGCCCTGATTATTACTTACTGCTTGATTCCTGTTTTTTTGGAATCAACTACACTTAAACGAAATCTCCACACATCAAATATTACATTTCTTTTCGTTCAGGTTGTTTTTTTTTTACAACCCAGATAAGTTTTTAAGCGTTCAAGCCTGCATTCACACGCATTATATCTCTATATATGAACATGTATTGAACATATTTATCGTGCAGCCTGGAGCTTCTGCTCGTGATGCGTTGAGGAAACCTGGGAATCGGGAGGTTTCCTGCTTTTCACAGCCGGAGAGGACGCTGATGCCGTCCGTGAGAACAAACAGAGTTCAGACCGCTGAGCGTAAAGTTTCAGGATTCGTAGAGAATGAACGTTTCTAAAGACCAAACTCTCTGAAACATTAGCTCGCCGCTCAGGCGAAAAAGGCGCCGAAAATGCAGGAAAAGGCGACGAATAAGGTGTCCTAAAACCTGTGGTGTTTTTGACGCTTTTTCCGAAATTTTTGTTGCCTTTTTCGGGGGGGCGGGGGGTTTCGCATTTTGCCAACGTTTTTGTTACTGTTAGTCTTTAAAAAACAAGGATTACACAGACTATTTTTTTCTCTTTGCGTCTACTTTAGTAGTTTTGCATCTACCTTTACTTGCTTTGCGTCTATTTTTATCCATTTAGCTTCTAATTTTAGTCGTTTTGTGTCTTTATCTTAGACGACTAAATCCAAAACATCCAATTATTAGACTAATCGACTCAGAGAAAACTGATATTTATCTGACAGACTGAAAGTGAGTGAAGTTTGGAGCATCATCAGCGTCCTCTCCCGGTCCCGTGTTGTGTTCAGGTGTTCAGGTGTTGTGTTCAGGTGTCGGCTGATGGGAGGATATCTAGTGACATGTTTAAACACTGCCCTGCTTCGTTGAGATGAAAAGCACTGCCCCGAAAACGGTTTTCCTCCGAGATCGTCTCAACAACGTCGTCAGAGTTATTAAAGTCGGGACAAACTGCCGCTCGTCTCTTCATGTCAAGATGAAGTTTATTTAAATAGTTTAACTTCCCTGCTGATTGTTTTGTATATTTCCTCTGAATCAAACTGCTGTAGATCCTGTAGATACTCGTGTTAAAACATAATCGTTATCATTAATGTGATCAGAGCCGGCCGGAAACAATGTGGTGCCCTGTGCGAGGTTCCAGATGTTTACGTATAATCTATTTTTCTCGACTTTCCTGACTTTGTTACTTTATGACGTATTTGTTGGGTTTTTTTCGCCTTTTTTTTGTATTTTTGTTCGTTAGTTTTTCATATTTTTTGTCGCTTTATTTCTCGACATTTTGGCGCTTTTTATCAAATGTTTTTGTCTTGGTTTTTTTTGGACTTTTTTGTTGATTATTTAAACGTTTTTCCAATTTTTT
Source organism: Sander lucioperca (assembly GCF_008315115.2). Lineage (NCBI taxonomy): Eukaryota > Metazoa > Chordata > Actinopteri > Perciformes > Percidae > Sander > Sander lucioperca. Next base: position 13,783,966 of record NC_050177.1, read on the forward strand.
TTTACATTTGTGTTTTTTTACGGGGTTTTTTTCAAGAGTTTTTGCAGCTTTCTCTGACCTCTTTTATTTTTTTTTAAATTATCTTTTCTTCTTTGTGACTGCCGGCGTTTACCCATCCTGCCTCTGCCCTGGGCCGGCCCTGATCGTGTTAATAATATATATATATATATATATATATATATATAGATCTATATATATAGATATATATATATATCTATATATATAGATATATATATATTGATAATGTGGCGTTCAGGCGTTGAGACGAGCCGCTCACTGCCCAACTGTCCGTCCCGCAGCACGTTTCCTCTCCGACTCTTTACTCCTCTCAGACGTCACTCACCGGGTTTCCCAAAAAAGCCAAAACTCCACTTCCTGTTTCACACCCAGTTACGTAAAAGCGTCCTATCACTGCCTTCCGAATCATATTAATAATAATGTGTTTAAATGTTTTATATACCTCATGTAGCAGCAGATAAAGCTAAACGTACGGAGGATCATTTGTGCCATCTGTCTTTACGTTGCACAGATTTCAAATTAATTTTTCTACAAATCTGTGAAATGTCCGGTTCGTTTCGTCGACACACAGAAAGTTCTCGCACACGGGAACGTTGTTTCAGACAAGTTACAGGTTCGACTTCTTAAAATGTATTCAAAGAAATCAAAGAAAATAATGACTTTTTTTTTGTTTGTTGTTTCTTCTCGATATTTTTGTGTGTGTGTGTGTGTGTGTGTGTGTGTGTTTGTTTGTTTGAGTTTGTGTGTGTGTGTTTGTTTGAGTTTGTGTGTGTGTGTGTGTGTGTGTGTGTGTGTGTTGCCTTATCTCCAATGTTTTTGTCGTGTTTTTTTAATTTTGGCGCTTTTTAAAAAAAAAACTTTTCTTTAAGTTTACTTTTTTTTTACATTTTGGCGTCATTTTATTTTTTTTCAAGAAAAATTCCAATGAATGAAATCAGTCGACATTTTTGGATTCTTGGCGGTATTTTTGACATGAAAATATGCAGAAAAAGTTTGTCTCAATCAGAAATAAAGTTGTGAAAAGATAGGAATTAAAAGCCAGATTTATAAAACTAAGATTCATAACTTTTATTAAGGATCAAAAAAACCTAAAGCAGGAGGCCCCAGGCTATGATCGTTGCTGCGTCCAAACTTTGAAAGAAGCGATGTAAATAGACAACAGAATAGGCAACAAAATGTAAGAAAAAGCAGACAAAAATGTTACAAAAAAAGTGACCGAAAACACAGGAAAAGGCACCGAATAAGGTGTTCTAAAACCTGTTGAGTTCTATCTTCTTTTTCAACATTTTTGTCGCTTTTCCCAGTTGCCTTTTTTCAACGTTTTTTTTGTTACAAGAAAAATACTGTGATACATGACACACACACAGAGACACACACACACACAGACACACACACACATAGAGACACAGACTCACACACACACTCATACACAGAGACACACACATAGAGACACACACACACACACACACAGAGACACACACACACACACACACAGAGACACACACACACACATAGAGACACACACACACAGAGACACAGACACATACACACTCATACACAGAGACACACTCACACAAACACAGAGAGACACACACACAGAGACACACTCACACACACACACATAGAGACACACACACAGAGACACACACTCTCACACACACACACAGAGACACAGACACACACACACACTCATACACAAACTCACACACACACACACACACACACACACATAGAAAGACACACACACAGAGACACAGACACACACTCACACACACACACACACACAGAGACACACACACACACACACACTCATACACAGAGACACACACACACACACACACACAGAGACACAGACACATAGAAACACACAAACACACACACTCACACACACATAGAGACACACACACACAGACATAGAGACACACACACACTCATGCACACACACACACACACACACACACACATAGACACACACACACACACGGAGACACACACACACACACACACAGAGACACACACACACACACACACACACAGAGACACAGACACACACTCATCACACACATAGAGACACACACACACTCATACACAGAGACACACACACACACACATAGAGACACACACACACTCATACACAGAGACACACACACACACACACACACTCATACACAGAGACACACACACACACACACACTCATACACAGAGACACACACACATACACACACATAGAGAGACACACACACATAGAGACACACTCACACACACACAGACAGTCTTTTTGGGTCAAATTGCTTCGAAGCCCGGGGGACTTCCTGGGGGGCTGAACCCAGAATTTAAACTGTAAATAATTTCACAAACATTTCAAAATAAAACCAACAACTAAATATTTTCTGCGTTACTGAGCGAAGGGATAAATAACTCCGCTCCGACTGCAGTTTGTCTGGTTTAAAATTCATGCAAAGATGATTTTTTTTGGGAAACTCGGTCGCCTCTTATCAGCCGACGCAGGAAACCTCCAAAATAAAAGAAACCTTCAGAATAAAAGCACGTAAAAAAAAAAATACGTCACAGACACGTACATTTTTTAACAGTTTTTTTTCACGTCACATAGATTTAAAAACACTAAAATATTTGCATGTCGACAAATAAATAATCATACTTTCTGTGATGCATGCTCCGATATTAAAGTCACAGGGGGCGGGGTTACAGAGGGCGGCTCCTATTGGCTGCCGAGGCCGAGCTGTTTGCGCTGGGCGCTCGCTGTTGAGCTGTGTTTCTATGATGATAAAAAAAACAATATATTGTGCAGCCCTAGTTTATGTTTTTGTGTTTTGTTGGTTACAAACGGACGGACGGATGGATGGACGGATGGATGGATGGAAAGGAAGGAAGGAACCAATCACAGTCCACCGTACTGCCTCTGAGAAAGTCTTCCAGTTTGGGGTTTTGGGGTTTTTGGGGATTGTAGAGGTCAAACTGCTGTTGATCGCAGCGTTTCTGGGTTTTCCAAAGAACGTTTTCAACCAAATCTGTCGACAGGAATGTTGTAACGGGGCGTCCTTTCTGTCTCCGCTTCTACTTCTGCAGCCGCGGCCCGAAATCAGCTTCATGTCCCGGCAGAAAGTCACGTAAACGTACAGACTGAAAAGTTAGAAAAAAGTCTTTTCGTATTTATTCTGACAGCGTTTGTTCTTCTTTTCGTTGCAACGGAAACATTTTTTTTTTAAAGGTGGAATTGGTGATTGGAATCACACACAAGAAACCACATACTTATCAAAATATTTTAAATATAATTTATTATTTCATTCAGATTCTACAGAACGGCTTTTAAATACAACTGCGCTGCCTTCATGTTCGGTCAGAAAATCGTGTAAAATTCAGAGAGAAAGTATGAAGACACACAGACGCACATAGAGAGACACACACAGAGACACACACAGATGCACACACACACATACACAGAGACACACACACTCACAGACACACACACAGACGCACGCACACACACAGAGACACAGACACACGCACACACACACACACAGAGAGACACACACTTTTGTTCAGGTTCACAGCAGCGCTGCCTTCATGTAAAAGTCAGAAGGTATTTCTGTTATTTCTTTTGAGAAAAAAAACAGGAAAAAAATGGGAATTACAGGATTTTCTGCGTGACGTGAACGTGGCACGATTAGATTTCTGTGTTTTCTGATAAACTCAGTGTCGCCTGAAGGCAGCGTCGGAGCGTAAACTGTGTTTTCTGATAAACCCACTGTCACCTGAAGGCAGCGTCGGAGCGTAAACTGTGTTTTCTGATAAACCCACTGTCACCTGAAGGCAGCGTCGGAGCGTAAACTGCGTTTTCTGATAAACCCACTGTCGCCTGAAGGCAGCGTCGGAGCGTAAACTGTTTCCAGAAGAAGAACGAGAAAGAAAGGACGCTCTGCAGTTTAAAGTCTGTCATTTAAGAGAGAACAGTTTGTTAATTGTCAGCGCTGGAATGTAACTAAGTACATTTACTCCAGTACTGTACTTCAGTCCAAATGTTGAGGTACTTGTACTTTACTTCAGTCTTTTCTTTTCATGCCACTTTCTACTTCTACTCCGCTACATTTCAGAGAGAAATATTGGACCTTTTACTCCACTACATTCATCTGTTACAGCTTTAGTTACTAGTTACTTTAGTTACTCCACTAGTTATCCACTAGTTATATTTTACACATTAAGATTTCTGCACACAAAACACGTAGTTTATAAAATCTTATGTTTTATTCTAAAGTAAACTAGACGACAACATAACGGCCGACAACGTCTTAAAGGAGACATAAACGGCAGATTTTAGGAAACTTTTTTTCTAAGTTTTTGACGTTTTATAAAGAGTTTTTTTCTGCTTTTTTCTCGCTACGTTTTCGCTTTTTTTGGGTCAATGTAAAAAGCAGCAAAAAACACGGGAAGAATTCTTAAAAAGAGACAAAAAACACACACACACACACAGAGACACACACACACAGACACACACAGAGACACACACACACACACACAGAGACACACAGACACACACACATGCACACACAGAGACACACACATGCACACACACACAGAGACACACACATGCACACACAGAGACACACACAGATGCACACACAGAGACACACACAGAGACACACACACATGAACACACACACAGAGACACACACACCTCAAACTAAAAGGCGGGAAAACAATTCTAAAACCTCATCATAAGCCTTTTCTAAGTTTTCGTTGCTTTTTAAAGAGTTTTTTAATCTTTTTTTCCTGATTTGGTTTTGTCAACGGAAATGTTTAAAAAAACCCGTCTCGTTTTCGTCCCTTTTTTAAATACTTTGAAAACGCAGAAGAATGGGTCCTAAAACCTGTCGTTTTTGTGTCCATTTCAAAAGAAAGAATCCAGTAAAAACGTGCGAGTCGAGCCGCTGAACTCTCAGCCCGTTGGCAGTGTGACGATGATGACGTCATCACGGAGCACCAGAGGCTGCGTCCGCGTTGTAAGACGTCTCCGTTTGTCCCTGGATCTCTGTGTGTGTGTTCTGCTGATGTTTGTTTGTGACTCACCTCCATATGACGCATCCTGTATACGAAGAAGAAAAGTCAACGCCAGCGCTGAGACGCAGCGGGACGGGACGTTGAGACTTCAGAAATAAAAAGAACCAAATCTAAGCTTCTGTGTCTGCCGGCTCGTTATTCCTCTTCACGCCATGTTTCCCTGTTATTCCTCGTCACGCCATGTTTCCCTGTTATTCCTCGTCACGCCATGTTTCTCTGTTATTCCTCGTCACGCCATGTTTCCCTGTTATTCCTCGTCACGCTATGTTTCTCTGTTATTCCTCTTCACGCCATGTTTCTCTGTTATTCCTCTTCACGCCATGTTTCTCTGTTATTCCTCGTCACGCCATGTTTCTCTGTTATTCCTCGTCACGCCATGTTTCTCTGTTATTCCTCTTCACGCAATGTTTCTCTGTTATTCCTCTTCACGCCATTTTTCTCTGTTATTCCTCTTCACGCAATGTTTCTCTGTTATTCCTCTTCACGCCATGTTTCCCTGTTATTCCTCTTCACGCCATGTTTCCCTGTTATTCCTCTTCACGCCATGTTTCCCTGTTATTCCTCTTCACGCCATGTTTCTCTGTTATTCCTCTTCACGCCATGTTTCCCTGTTATTCCTCTTCACGCCATGTTTCCCTGTTATTCCTCTTCACGCAATGTTTCTCTGGTCTGTTGGGGGGGGCTTGAATTCCAATGTTTTTGTCGTTTTTTCAGCGTTGTTATGTTGCTATTTTTTGTCGTTTTTTTGCGTCTTTTTGTTGCTATTTTTTGTCGTTTTTTTGCGTCTTTTTGTTGCTATTTTTTGTCATTTTTTTGCGTTTTTTGTTGCTATTTTTTGTCGTTTTTTTGCGTTTTTTTGTTGCTATTTTTTGTCGTTTTTTTGCGTCTTTTTGTTGCTATTTTTTGTCATTTTTTGTTGCTATTTTTTGTCGTTTTTTGTTGCTATTTTTTGTCGTTTTTTGTTGCTATTTTTTGTAGTTTTTTTGCGTTTTTTGTTGCTATTTTTTGTCGTTTTTTTGCGTCTTTTTGTTGCTATTTTTTGTCGTTTTTTGTTGCTATTTTTTTGTTGCTATTTTTTGTCGTTTTTTGTTGCTATTTTTTTGTTGCTATTTTTTGTCGTTTTTTTGCTTCTTTTTGTTGCTATTTCTTGTTTTGTTTTTTTTGCGTTTTTTGTTGCTGTTTTTTGTAGTTTTTGTCGCTGAAACTGATGTTTTTGTTGCCTTTTCCGACATCCCGAAGACGTTTCTTTGCTCTGAAGGGTGTGTGTCTGTTGTTTACCTTTGTGTTGTTTTCGGCTCTTTTTTAATGTTTGTTTTTTCGATGTTTTTGTCTGTTTTTTTGTCGTTTATCGTCTTTTTTCTGACGCGTTCGTCACTGTTTCAACATTCAGGAGATGTGTCTTTTTGCCGTGAAGGTTTGGTGTCGTTGTTTACTACAAAACACTTTTTTTGACAAAAAAAGCGGCAAAAAAGTTGACAAAAACATTTTCATTTCCAGTTCTACCCTGGGAGGAAAGTAAAGGGTTAAAATCTCTCTCTGTTGTTGTTGTTGTTGTTGTTGTTGTTGTGGTGAAGTGAAGAACAGGAAGTCTCCTGTATGAATACATCTTTACACACGTCTCCGTCTGACTCTGAAGGCTTGAGAGCTTCTTCCATCTTTAACGACTCGGCTGAACAACAAGACCTTTCTTTATTTCTGTCTCCATGGAAACGTTTCCAGTCCTGCAGTCACTGGCACGACAAACATCAACATCAGTAGATCGCTTTAAAGAAATATAGAAAGGTGTAGGGCTTTTATTGTGAAGGAGATTTAGGGATTTTATTGTGAAGGAGCTTTAAGGCTTTTATTGTGAAAGAGGTTTAAGGCTTTTATTGTGAAGGAGCTTTAAGGCTTTTATTGTGAAAGAGGTTTAAGGCTTTTATTTTGAAGGTTTAGGGCTTTTACTGTGAAGGAGGTTTAAGATTTTTACTGTGAGGGTTTAGGGCTTTTAATAAGTTCCTTCACAGTAAAAGCCCCAAAGCTCCTTCACAATAAAAGCCCCAGAGCTCCTTCACAGTAAAAGCTCCTTCACAGTAAAAGCCCCAAAACTCCTTCACAGTAAAAGCCCCAAAACTCCTTCACAGTAATAGCTCCTTCACAATAAAAGCCCCAGAGCTCCTTCACAGTAATAGCTCCTTCACAATAAAAGCCCCAGAGCGCCTTCACAGTAAAAGCTCCTTCACAGTAAAAGCTCCTTCACAGTAAAAGCCCCAAAACTTCTTCACAGTAAAAGCTCCTTCACATTAAAAGCCCCAAAACTCCTTCACAGTAAAAGCTCCTTCACATTAAAAGCCCCAAAGCTCCTTCACAGTAAAAGCTCCTTCACATTAAAAGCCCCAAAGCTCCTTCACAGTAAAAGCCCTAAAGCAGCCTGATGTGTAGAGGTCTATACTGTAACCGGCGACACAGCGCTGTGGAGATAGGTCTGGTAAAGGAGACTAAGGTGTGCTTCATTCAAGTACGACCGGGGGTCTGGCGCCGCGGCACTTCTCAAAGGCTGCCGACTGCAGCCACCCTCCCTCAAACAGACTTTACCTACGCTGCTAACCGCTAACGTTAGCCACGCCAATTCGTGGCACTATGTCGGGAACCACCTATTAAAGATTAGTCTTAACATTGAAGTCACTTGTTCAAACCGCACTTCCAACAAAACGTCAGCCAGCCAGCAGACTGAAGCTGCTAGCAACGACCACACCACACTGGGGCTTTGACTTCTCCCCAAAAATCATATTCAAAGTTTGTTTATTTATTAATATTAATATAGAAATATATTCTAATATGTATTAATAATATTTTGACCATTAAATGCCTTCAGTAAGACCTATACTGGTATCAAACTTCATGTTCTGTCCACCAGAGGGCAGTGTATCAGTCAATGTCAATAGATTAAACACAAACAGTATGCTTTCCACAGGAAGTTCAGAGCTCTCTCCGTAGCCTACGTAAGTGGTCTGATGTTTATACTTGTGCGTTTGTGTGTGTGTGTGTGTGTGTGTGTGTGTGGGGGGGGGGGGGTGTGGAGTGTGTTGTAAAGCGATGGAGAAAGTGAGAGAGTGATGGTGATTATCTTCAGAGCGAGGACTGACTAGAGTCATAGTGAGAGAAACAAAGTTTCACACAGACACACACACACACAGAGTCACACAGACACACACACAGACACACACACACAGTCTCACACACACAGAGTCACACACACACATGGAGTCACACACACAAAGAGTCACACACACAGAGTCACACACAGACACACACACACAGAGTCACACACAGACACACACACACAGAGTCACACAGACACACACACACACAGAGAGACACACACACACACAGAGTCACACACACACACACAGAGACACACACACACACACACTGTCTGTCTCTGTGTGTGTGTGTGTGTGTGTGAGACCACCCTTAAAGTAGAACACCCTTAAAGTATAGAACACCCTTAAAGTATACCACCCTTAAAGTAGAACACCCTTAAAGTAGAACACCCTTAAAGTATACCACCCTTAAGGTAGAACACCCTTAAAGTATACCACCCTTAAAGTAGAACACCCTTAAAGTATACCACCCTTAAAGTAGAACACCCTTAAAGTAGAACACCTTTAAAGTATACCACCCTTAAAGTAGAACACCCTTAAAGTATACCACCCTTAAAGTAGAACACCCTTAAAGTATACCACCCTTAAAGTAGAACACCCTTAAAGTAGAACAACCTTAAAGTAGACCACCCTTAAAGTAGAACACCCTTAAAGTATACCACCCTTAAAGTAGAACACCCTTAAAGTAGAACACCCTTAAAGTATACCACCCTTAAAGTAGACCACCCTTAAAGTAGACCACCCTTAAAGTAGACCATCCTTAAAGTAGACACCCTTAGAGTAGACCACCCTTAGAGTAGACCATCCTTAAAGTGGACCATCCTTAAAGTAGACCACCCTTAAAGTAGACACCCTTAAAGTAGACCACCCTTAATGTAGACACCCTTAAAGTAGACCACCCTTAAAGTAGACCATCCTTAAAGTAGACCACCCTTAAAGTAGACCACCCTTAAAGTGGACCATCCTTAAAGTAGACCACCCTTAAAGTAGACACCCTTAAAGTAGACCACCTTAAAGTAGACTACCCTTAAAGTGGACCATCCTTAAAGTAGACCATCCTTAAAGTAGACCACCCTTAAAGTAGACCACCCTTAAAGTGGACCATCCTTAAAGTAGACCACCCTTAAAGTAGACACCCTTAAAGTGGACCATCCTTAAAGTAGACCACCCTTAAAGTAGACACCCTTAAAGTAGACCACCCTTAAAGTGGACCATCCTTAATGTGGACCATCCTTAAAGTAGACCACCCTTAAAGTAGACCACCCTTAAAGTAGACCACCCTTAAAGTAGACCACCCTAAAAGTCGCTATGTCATCAATTTCTGAGATCACACACAGATTTATGAACTCCTTTCCAAAATCTAAATCTTTATATTGAAGACGAAAATCTTGCTCTAATCAATCTAAAACTAGTCGTTATAGTCTGGTACAATTCTTCCATGGAGCCGTTCAAAGCCATGTTCAAAATACATTTCACACATTCACACACACACACACACACACACACATACATATACACAAACATATACACACACACACACACACATATATACACACACACACACATACACACACACACACACACACACACACACACACACATATATACACACACACACTCACACACACACACACACACAGTCACACACACACACACAGAGTCACACACATACACACAAACACACACAGTCACACACATACACACACACACACACACACACACAGAGTCACACACAAACACAGACACACACAGGGCCGGTGATTGCTGTAGGCGAACTAGGTGATTGCCTAGGGCGTCAAATGTGTTGGGGGCTCCGTGTCGTCCTCAGGTCTACTTCTCTTTAATAATAGAATTAGAACGACAAGCGAAATAAACCGACCATACAGACCAGCGCGTCGCTTAGCGTCCTCTCTCGCTGTAGAAACAGAGACGAGCAGCGGCTCAGACCGCGGAGCTGCTGCAGTCTGTGCAGCTTCAGGTTATAAAGGACGCGCTCTGCTGTCGACCGGTCAGGGTACTAAAGTATAATCCGTTTTTCATTTCAAACCAAAAACGGAAAAACCAAACTATGAGCTCCGTTTTCTCGTTTTTCCAATGTCCACACAAATTAAAAATTAACTGGAAAACTGCTCGTTTTTCAACTGTTGTTTTTTTGTTATTCATGTTTCCGTTTTAACCCAAGAGCGAGAATACGGGCTCATTTTTATAATGTGCATAATCATCGAAAATCTGATGGAACACAGGTCTCGTTTATAATGTTATTTTGGTCTCACGTGTTAAGTCAAAAGTTGACTAAAACCAATGCGCTCTGGACAGGAAGTAACATTAACTTGTCAAAATAAAAGTATGAGAGCTGTAATAACTGCCAGAAGAACGAGGCACTTTATGAAAACATTGTTTGCCTGTAGCTTGTCAGATTAGGCTAAAGTTAGCTATTTAGGGTTATATAAAGTAGTTAATTATTTAATAATAATTTTAAAATCACATGAAATCTACATTCATCTATTATTAGTGGCAGTTATTGACTAGTTACTCTAATCTTACACCACCATCTAACACTCTTTCAACCAAATTAACCAAAAATAACATGCATTGTTCCCTTCCATGCTCTTCGCAAGTAAATTAATATTCACAACTTTCATAAAATTTTGGGTGTTTTATTCAATTTTATAGCAGTTATGGTCTTCCCGGGCAAATTTTGACCTGGTAGTGCAACAGGGCACTATTGAGATTTACAGAAGATAAACACACACAGGACACACGTGCATATTTACAAGTATGTGCATGCACACAGACAGAGACACACACACATAAACACACACACACACACACACACACACACACATACACACACACTGATTTATTGATTTTGAACTTTGTTAAGCACTTTGGTCAACTATGGTTGTTTTTAAACGTGCTATATAAATAAAATTGAACTGAACTGAACACACACACATAAACAATCACATACACAGACAGACAGACAGAAAGACACACACACACACACACACACACACACACACACACACACACACACACACACACGCCTACCAAGAGTCTGGGTCTGTACGAGGTTTCTTCCTAAAAAGGGAGTTCTTCCTCACCACTGTCACATTTACACATTTATGTTTGCTCTTGGGGGGAATCACTGGAATTGTTGGGTCTTTGTAAATTACAGAGTGTGGTCTAGACCTACTCTATCTGTAAAGTGTCCTGAGATAACTGTTGTTATGATTTAATACTGTAAATAAAATTGACTTGAATATACCAGTCTGTTATAATCCAAAACAACTAATCGTATATCCTCATTTTACTTAGAAATTAGGTATAATTCATGTAAATGAGGTCTGTTGACCATGAATGCAAAACATAAGTGTAAAACTAATGAGTGGAATGAAGTTGGATAAAAGGGGTAACCCAGAATTGAGTGATTAATTACTTCATGCTTTATGAAATGGTCAATTTTGTTATGCCAATAACATTTATAAGACAACACAACGGCTAAACCACATGACCACTTAAATGAAAAGGCTTCTTTTTATTGCTACTCATGCAACTCAGAATATTCATGTGACATGGTTGACCAACTTAACTGCCATTCATTTTGAGTGTGATGAAGAACTCCTGCAGATACAACTGGGCCACATTGCAAACCTCTCATCATATTAGTGAGGAAGCTGCCATGTAGCTTCTCTCATCCTGGTCTCCTCAGGCCCTGCAGACTGGACCACACTTGTGGTTTACTGCTAGAATATTACAGTAGGCCACTTTGCTGAGTCAGAGTTGCCACTTGAGTCCACAGCACCATACAATATATGATAAACATGCACCAGCCTTTGTGGAAGTGTATGTTCTGAGAGAGAGAGAGAGAGAGAGAGAGAGAGAGAGAGAGAGAGAGAGAGAGAGATCTCAGTTGTAACATTAAATGTTTGCATGATTCTGTGCCATCTGCTGCTGCTCCAACAATACAACGGCAGTACATATTTATATTGCTTACCAGGGTTCCAACCCAGTAGCTCCTTGCTGTGAGGCCACAGTGCTTACCATTGACCATTCCTTATTGTAATTCAACCACACAATACCTATCATGTATTATATTTTATTATCCAATATTCACCATGAACTCTGGTCCAGTCTGCAGGGCCTGAGGAGACCAGACCAGAATGAGAGAGTCTCCAGTACACTTTAACTTGTTAATTTATGTTCTTCATCACATTGACATGTTCATTGGCAGCTAATGTCACCATGTCACATACAATATTCTGCAGAGCAATTAAAAAAAAAGCCCTTGTATTTTTTTTGCCTGTTTTTACTGGCTGGAGTAGATTAGAGTAAATGTAGTCAATAACGCCACACATAATGCTAGGGGAATGCAGATTTTATTTAAAATGTGATTTAAAACTTATTATAATCCTATTTCTATTTTAAAACAATATCCATTCTTACTCCCTTTGTGGCTATTAATGAATGTTGCTCAGTGAAATACTTTATATAACCCTAAATAATTAACTGTAGCTTAATCTGACAAGCTACAGGCAAAAGCTAAAGTACATCGTTCTTCTGGCAGTTATTACAGCTCTCATACTTTTATTTTGACACGTTAATGTTACTTCCTGTCCAGAGCGCATTGGTTTTAGTCAACTTTTGACTTAACACGTGAGACCAAAATAACATTATAAACGAGACCTGTGTTCCATCAGATTTTCAATGATTATGCACATTATAAAAATGAGCCCGTATTCTCGCTCTTGGGTTAAAACGGAAACATGAATAACAAAAAAACAACAGTTGAAAAACAAGCAGTTTTCCAGTTAATTTTTAATTTGTGTGGACATTGGAAAAACGAGAAAACGGAGCTCATAGTTTTGAAACCAAAAACGGATTATACTTTAGTACCCTGACCCGCGTGGACATGCTGGAGCAGATGGGTCCCTTTTGTGCTCTGTGTATTTCTGCAGTAGGTCTAGTTTTGGTTTGGTTTTCCACCTCTGATGTAGAGTAACGTACAGCCACTTCCCTAAACTTTGTCTCATTCAGAGACCAGAGACCCAAACGGGGC